>NW_004567111.1:55745463-55749500 GCF_000260355.1 Condylura cristata | reverse complement strand
CTGCGCCATGTGGTCACCTCCGGGGCAGGCGGGAATCGAACTCATGCGTAAGTGGCTTAAGCTTTTTTGTGCTGCGCTTTAACCCGCTGCACCACCAGGGAGAGCCACTTTCCTTTTATTTTAACAGTCAGAACAGTCTCAAGACATTTCTTCAGTTACAAACAACCCCCAAATGAGAGAGGATTAAATGACAAAGTTTATTTCTGCCTCAATACCTCTGACCAGCTGGACTACGAATGGTGGTTTGAACTGTGAACCTGAGTGTTCCCTCTGGGTTAGCAATTCTGCCATTATTTGATGCCAATATCACAGCATGAGACTTTAGGGTTCTCCGTGGTAAAGAGAAATCAAGGAGATGCTCAAAGGACCCCAAACATTACTAGGCTTACATTTCATTAGTCAGAGTGCATTGAGTGGTTTGACCTCTGCCTTCAAAAGTGTTAAGAGAAGACATTATTTGGCAAATGTGGATGATCAGAATGGAATAAGAAGAATGGAAAAATTTGTGATAATTTGAAATGCTGTATAATTGCCACAGAGGTTATCTATGGATCAAATAGACTCATGTCTTCATGGCTACTATTATAACTTAATGATAACAAATTTAATGTATGACTTCTTTAGATAGATTTCTTACAAATGACAATCAACTACTTGGTAAACATATGGGAGATATGCTGTTGCTTTTGTACATTTGAGATAATTGATTATATCAAGTGATGCATGAGTATCCTTTAACTACCTATATCATTTATCTACTCCATTACTGATATAGTTAACCACACACCAAGTATCCCTTCTATGGTTCCAAAGGAATATAGAAGTCAGATTTCATGAATACAGAATACACATTTGCAAATTAATGATCGTCACTCCACATTTATATTTTTCTCTCCCTGGTGAGATTTCTAAAGACTCACCTGACACATTGGATGTTAGTAAGACTGGAATAGGAAGTCAGATAGAAACAGGGTGCCTCAAGCTTATCAGCCTGATTAAGAAATAATCACAGACCAGGAGGGTGCACCTCCATTCAATAAAAAATGCAATGTTCAGAACACCAACATAATAGCACAACAGCAACAGATCAAAGCTGTCTTTAAAAAGTAGCTGGGTAATGAAGGAAAACTCAGTGGACCCAGGAGCCTAGGAGACCCTGGTGGGCCCAGACAATCAAGAAGAGACATACACAGAAATACCCAATGGCTAATCCCCCATCTTTCCCCACTATACCTTTATAAGCACCTAGTTCTTGCCATTCAGGGCTACCCACATAGGATCCCTCCACACAGATAACTCTCCTGTCCTTCTAATTTCTAAATATATCTCTTGTTTTTTTCTGTAACTTTGACCTCAATGTTGAATTCTTTCTTTGCCAAAGACAAGAACCAAGAAAAAGCCCACCCAGGATCCTCAGACTTTGGGCCTACTCTCAAAACACCTTGTTCAAAATGAGATGTTTTCTAAAGTGCTTATTTAATAAATTGTCCCTATGGAGACACAATACAGAAAGATCACTCTTCTTAGTGAAAGTTTATTTCTCATGTAAGAAATAGAAAGTAGTATGGTCAAAGGACACTCTGGAATTTAAATATACTGGACACTTTCAAAGACACATCATTTTGGAAATGATATAGCACAGATAGTCAGCTTATAGACCAATGGGAGAAGAGTAGGCTAGCAATAAGGGAATAGAGGTTACTACATAGGAGTGTAGATACATGTATGTGGGTATGTATGTCTAGGTGTGTGATGTATCCTTATGAAATGCTATACAAAGGGTAGGTAGAAATATATAACAATTTAAATGTTAAAATTAATTGCTCTATCATCTATCAAGAAATAGAAAGATTTTTCAGGAGAAGCATAATGATATAACTTTATAGGAAACCAATGATAGAAATCATATGCTCTCAATTATGTGATTAGTTTAATAATTCTTGAAAGTCTTGTGAGAAACATGAGACTTAATAAAGTCAAAATAATAGAAAGGGAGCAGTTAAAAATTATAAGTAGGGAATCTACTCAGGATCAACATTAAATTTGAAACCCAGTCACATATGAAAATCCATGAAAACTCATTTCATTCTTCTATAAAACTGCTTTCAATTATTTTCAAGGATTAGTAAACATGGGTAAAATAATAAAATAGCCAAGTGCAACAAAGATTTAACAGGATGGTTAAAATTAGTCTTTAAAATGACTACTGGATTGTTAAATTAAGAAATTGGACAAAGTCTTACTGAGGTGTATTTGGGTTTGTCTTTGAGACTGCAGAAGTACTTATGTTCAGTTTCTAATGCTGCAACACTTATTACAGATGGATGGAAATAGACTTGGTCAAGGTAAAAGATGCTGCTAATTGCATTCTAAGTTGACATTGTTTTTCACTGTATTGCAATTCAAAATAGTCTATCTCAGAATGGTTTCTCTATCTCCTTTCCCATTTGAATTTAAGTAAAAATTTTATTGGACCTCCCTGGTGGCACAAAGGGTTAAGTCTCAGCACTATAAAGTAATCAGCAGCCACTGCAGCAGGAGTTCAACCCTGGCCAGGTAGGTGACCCACATTGTGCAGCAGACATCTCCTGCTTTTCCTGCTGCTCCCCTCAGTTGGCCTCTTCTGCTCCCCAATCTGCATCTGGTGAATCTTATCCCTCCCACACACATCTCTGGCCTGCACTTCAGTTCTTGTATGCAAAAATAAATATTTTAAAAGTTAAAATTTTATTAGTGAGGCATAGAATTTTAGGAACATTTTTATAATATAGATATATGTATGTGTGTGTGTTTACATTATTCTTCATTTTGTATATATTTTTTTTCATCTCAGTTGTAATCCCTGGGGACTTCCCATCACCAGCATCACCATAGACCCATATGCTTTTCCCACCCCAGTTTTGATCTCTTTCCCCTCTCCTGCCCTGTAGAATGTCTCTGGTTAATAGCTGTTAGTTGATGTTCTTTTTTACTTTATTACAATTAGTATATACATATACATATATATAAAATCATACATTAATAATGCATTAATATCACATATCAATTATATAGTTATGTGATATGTGATTTTATATTATTTGTATAAATACATTTATATTTAAATATGTTTATATATCTGTATGTAATCTATGTGATATAATTAATATATGTATTATACAATATATATTATATATTATATTACAATTAATATATGTAGTAATTGTAATTTTATATATATATATATATATGTTCAAGAAGGAACATTTTTATATGCCAATAAACAGTCAACAAAAAGGTCAAATGTAACACAGTTAGCAGAAATCCCCATTAATACTCCATTCTTGCTACTTTCAAAAGGAACAGATAATTTTTAACCATTATAGTATTTTTACCTAGTTTATCACTTGCTGTAAGTTGAGTTGTATATTATAGGGCTTTGTCTTGATATAATATTTTGATGTCCAAACATATTTTTTAAACATTTATTTATTTATGAATATAAGAGCTAGGGTATAGGCCAGAGGTAGAGTAGGGTAATACTATTCACCAGAGATAGAGTGGGGAGAACAGGTGGATCAACTGTTCCACCTGTTCATCTCAGTTGTAATCCCTGGGGACTTCCCATCACCAGCATCACCATAGACCCATATGCTGAGGGGAGCAGAGGTTGAGACAGGAGAGGTCTGTGTCTGTTGCACCTTGTTCATCAGCTCCCTGGCTAAGGAGTAAACTCATGCTTCAGTGGCTGTGGATAGCTTCAAGTGCTGAGCCACCAGGAAGGACCCCAAACATATTTGGGCATGTAATAATTTGTTTTTCCTGTTTATTGAAGTATGTTTTTTAAAATTTTATTTTAAATAGAAGTAACGTTGTTTTAGTCCACTACATAAATTTTAGATGCTTTGCAACCTTATGTAAATTTCAGCTATTCATTTTATTTATTTATTTATTTATTTATTTTTTTTAAAGATTTTTTTTTTTATTTGTACATACAGAACTGGGGTACAGGCCAGAGGCTCAAGGGTGGTGAGAGGCTTCACCAGAGACAGAGTGGG
>NW_004567111.1:55740528-55744403 GCF_000260355.1 Condylura cristata | reverse complement strand
TCCATATCTATCTGGACAAGGAAACAGGAAAGCCCAAAGGCAATGCCACAGTGCCCTATGAAGACCCACCAACTGTCAAGCCTTCTGTGGAGTGGTTTGATGGGCAAGATTTTCAAGGGAGCAAACTTAAAGTGTCTCTTGCTCAGAAGAAGCTTTCAATGAACAGCATGTGTATGCCACCTGGTGAGGGTAGAGGGATGCCACCACCTCTCTGTGGAGGTCCAGGAGGTCCTGAGGACCCATGGGTCACATGGGAGGCCAAGGAAGAGACAGAGGAAGCTTTACTCCAAGAGGGCCCTAGGATTCTAGAAGGAACCCATCTGGGGGAGGAAATGTACAACACTGAGCTGGCAACTGGCAGTGCCCCAATCCAGGGTGCGGAAATCAGAATATTGCCTGAAGAGCAGAATGCAACCATGTAAGGCCCCAAAGCCTGAAGGCTTTTTCCCACCACCCTTTCCACCCCCAGTTGGTGACCATGGCAGAGGTGGCTCTGGGGTCATATGATGAGGAAGAGGTGGCCTCATGGACTATGGTGGACCTTGTGGAATGTTCAGAGGTAGTCGTGGGGGACACAGAGGTGGCTTCCATGGCAAATGGGGCCTGGACCAAGGTGGCTTTGGTGGAGAAAGATGATATGGCCCTGGGGAGTCCCCTGCACCTTTGATGGAACAGATGGGAGGAAGAAGAGGCAGGCATGGAGGACCTGGAAAAATGGATAAAGGGGAACACAGTCAGGAATGCAGAGACCGGCCCTATTAGATGCACAGACCCCCCCCCCAAGCTGCATTGACTACCACATTTATTTTTTAAACCAGAAAATGTTTTGAATTTATAACTCTATATATAATGTCGGCCACAACACTATGATTATTCCTTGTCTGTACTTTAGTATTTTTCACCATTTGTAAAGAAACATTAAAACAAATGAAATGTTAACAAACAAAAGAAACTAACAAATTCATTTAACAAATCTTTTAGCTTTGCTATTCTCTCTCAAAACTAACTTTTCTATTCTTGACCTTTGTATGTACAAATAGATTTCATAATTAATTTGCAAATTTTGCAAAATATGCTGAGATGTAAATTTGAATTGTATTAAATTTACATTATCAACAAATCCTTACCATAAACATGCTTTACACTTCCAAATTAATTACGGTCTCTTCAATTTCTTTTTTAGATTTAATATGGAGTAGCTGCACTTTCTTTGTTAGATTAGATTGGTTCTCAAGTATTTTTAAACTCTGCTAAATATTATTCACAATTTTACATTGTTCCTGATGTATAAGTATACCATTGATTTTTGTATGTTGAATGCTTATCTAGTGATTGGGTGAAATTCGTTTATTAATTTTAGTATTTTGTCAATATGTTTGGGAGTGTTCTTATAGATACAATTTAACTCTGAAAAATGTATTTTAATATTTCCTTTTAAATATTTACACAGTGTATGAGGCTCTCTGTCCTGTACATGATGAATAGAAATGGTAAGAGTAAATTGACTTATTTCCATTTTTTGTGGGGGTAGAAAACTTTAAAAAATTCACTATTCATGTAAGCTTTTTGATAAATTATTTATTAAATCAAGGAAATTTTCTTCTCATCATAGTTTGCAAAAATCTGTGTGTATCTATTGAATTCTCTTATATGTGAATTACTGCAAATGCTGAGTTTACTTACTAATTTCCCTCCCTTGCTTACCACTGATAAAGTAGTGAATTACATTGATTCACTAGTCAGTGTGTAAGCAGGTTTACTCTTCTGGTATAAACTCATTCATGGTTTCAATACTACTTTAAAAAAAGGATGAATTTATTTTGTTCATGTTTTTAGAATTTTTATGAAAGAGGTTTAATTATCACTTTCACTTCTTATGTATCCCATTTAGATTTCATGTTATCATTAAGCTAATGCCATAAAACAAAATTTTTAATAATATCTTTTTTCCTATTTTTCATAAGTTTTGTGTAACAGTGGTATTACCACTTCTTTAATATTTAGAAGAATTAGTAGTCAAACTGCACTTGCTAGTTTTGTGTGTGTGTATAAGAAAGGACATTAATAACTGATTCAATTTCCTTAGGCATGTTCAGCTTTTTTAAATTTCTTCCAAGAAATTAATTAATTATGGCTTGGAAGAAATTTGTATACTTCCACTAAAAGTCCTTACTAAATTTTCAATATTATGTACTTTTTTCGTTCCTGGTAATCATTTGTTATTTTATCTATTGATAAATTTCACTAGAGTTTATGTAGTTCAGTGTTATTCAAAAAACTGGTACTTGGTTCTGCTAATTTCCTCCATTGCATATTTAGCACTTGATTGATTTTCTTTCTCTTACATTCTTGGTTCCTATCATTTTGTTTTCTATTTGAGTAATTCATAGTCTTTTTCCCCCTCTCATATTTTACTATATTTTCAGATATTTACACAATTACTTAAATTAGTACAACTTCATACATTCATATTACTCATCCAGCACCAACACTCCAGTGCCACAGCCCATTCATTTTTCCTCCCCATCCTCACTCCATATTTTATCACAGCTGATAAAAAAGTATATATCTTTAGAGGCTCTGTAAATTATTGTAGTTGTATTTTCTAGTTTTGTTATGATTATGTACATTCTATCCATGAGGAAAATCATTTGGCTTTAATTTTTCGACTTATTTCCTTTAGCATCATGACCTCAATGTTCATCTATTTTCCCCCCAGGACGTTCTATTTCATCTTTTTCTGATGGAATAATTCCCATTTTATGTTTTTGATTATATATATATATATATATATATATATATATATATATATATATATATAGTATTTGAGTCAGTGATTTGAGAATCTGGAAAGCACCTAAGCATTTGGACACTAAACAAAATGCTTTGGGTTATTCAAAATCAAAGAAGAAACTAAGAATTATCTAAAGGGCAACAAAAATGAAGAGACAAGCTACTAGGTACTATGAAATACACTAAAAGGTATACTAAAGGTTGGCGCTAGCAATACAAACCCACAACAAAAAACAAAAATAGTCTCAAACTAATAATAATAATAAATAATAATAATAATAATAACTTTACATCTGAAAGAATTAGAAAAAGAAGAACAAATGAAGCTAAATATCAATAAGAGTAATGGAAAAAATGTAGATTGTAAATAAGAAAAATATGAGCCACAAAAGCTAATATAAAATAGCAAGGACATTACAGATGTTTCCTTGAAAGGATAAACAAAATTGATAGATTCATAGCTAGGGTCACCAGGAAAAGAAGAGTAAAACCCAAATAAAAAGAAACAGAAATGAAAGAGGTAAATAACAATGGCTATCAAAGAATTATATGGATCATAAGTTTATATGAACATCTACACGCAAATAAGCTAGAATGCCTAGAAGAAACTGGTACATTCTTAAGTTCGTGAGATCTTATAAGACTGAACCAGGATGATATTCATTACTTGAGTAAATTAATCACAAGGAAGTAAATTAAGAGAGTAATGAAAAGTTTCCTAACAACAATAACATAGGACTTGGTCTTACAGTGAACTCCACTAACCTTCAAAGAACATCTGATACCTATTCTAAACTCTTCAAAAACTCTGAGGAATGGAGGAAGCTCTCAGATATATTCATGATACCTTAATCCCAAAATCAAATAAGGCCAGCAAAAAAAAAAAAAAAAAAAGACCAAGATCTCTAATGAAAACAGATGAGACAAGCCCTTAACAAAGTCTTAGCAAACTGAATTCAGCAACATATTAAGAGAATTAACAAACCGTGACCAAGTAGATTTCATTCCAGGGATACATATTTGGTTGAATAAATGCAAATTAATCAATGTCGTTCAATGGATCAAAAAAAAAAAAAAAAAAA
>NW_004567111.1:55735804-55739078 GCF_000260355.1 Condylura cristata | reverse complement strand
GAAAGATATAGGAGATAAGGTTCTGTATTGCAACCACAGATACTTATTTGTCAATGCAACATAAATGTTGAAGAAAACAAAAGCAAAATAAACAAACTGGACTACATTAAACTAAAAAACAAAACAAAAAAAAACAAAAAAAAAATACTATAGTACTGAAAAGAAACATCCACAAAAACAAAAGGGCAACCTATGGACTGGGAGAAGATATTTGTGCAGTGCATGTACAACGAGGGGTTTATTTCCAGAATATATAAAAACTCACACATCTCAACAACAACAACAAAATCAACAAGCAGGTTAGGAAAAAAAAAAAAAAGGAAAGGCAAAAATTTGAAACAGACATTTATCCAAAAAAGACATTTAAGAAAACAGCTTCTTAGACACTGTGAAAGATATACTGATTATTAGAGCAGCTGGAGAGAAGCAATGGAGGCAGGGAAGGAAGCTGAGAGGCTTGTAGAAGTGAGTTGGTGGAGGTTGAGGAGGCTTATACACTTACGAGTGTATGAAATTGTACTCCCCAGATATAAAGGGAGTAAACAAATGGCAAGCCAAAATAAGGGAGGGGAAATATATAAACCCTTCATATTAAAAAACCAAGGAAGATATTTATAATTTTCACTAAGTGTGCAAACCGCATGGGTGGAGTCAGATACATCGAGGATTTCCTTTGCTTCATTTGCAGTCCTTTCTCTCCTGAGTCTCATTGCATTCTGTCTCCTTATAATTTAAGTTTAAGGTTAAATTTATGCACTTTAAAAATAATTTGTCAAACTCTCATCTCCGAGAAAACCAGCTCACCACCTTCAAAGTAATGATTAATTTAAATTCCTCCAGATGATAGCTTACTCCACACAGCATCCCCTTACCTTCTGTGGGCTTCTCACAGGATAATGTACTACAGGAATCTGAAATGGTATTTTCTTTTGTCTTGTAGAAATGAAATCTGAAAAACGATTATCCTGACCCCGAAGCAGCGATACGTGTCACATGTTATGCCTCCAAGCAATGAAAATTAGACCCCCGGGAAGCACCCAGTGTTGGTCCTAATCATACTTATTTTTGGAAAAATACAGATTTTATAACAAAATAGCTTATTTTCTTAATGGAGACTATCAAACATAAAGAATGGATTGAGCAATTGTGGATCTTCAAGCACCTTACATTAGAAATAGAAACACCGCAGATTCAAAAATAACTTGCACACCCATCAGTCAATCAAATAAAGGCATTGCTAAAAAAAGATTGAAATATCTTAGTCACAACAAAGGCAACTATTTTCGGGGGGGGGGGGAACACTGCACACAAAATCTGTTTACAGCTGTAGCTTTACCCTGAAGAGGATAGCATACTGGTGGGAGACACGATGACTTGAGGAAAACTGTCGCTGCAGCCTAATTCTCTAGAAAGTGAGGAAGACAAAATGTCCAGCTTTCAGTTAATACAGTTGTCCAGGCCGTCCTGAGGCACAACGTTGTTCATCTGGATCCTGTGTCATAAGAGTAAACATGGTTGACTTTTTGGCAAAGGCGCACTTTTGACAGAATATAAAGCAATGATAACCAGTGAATCTGGTAAAGATGAAAGGGTTTCAAAACACAAATCATAAATTGTCTGCTGGAATTTGAGTTTCTATAGTGGGCTCACCCTGCCTCATCTGCTTGAGAAAACTGTGGGTCTACTGTAGGAGGGGCCACAATGGACAGAAATGGACAGGCCAGTTAATCAGGGGAAAATGAGCAAGCTTTTTGGAACATGTCAGATCAGTGCTGGGAGTCTTAACTGCAGTCCCTGTAAAGGCAGTCAGAATACCTCATTCCTAGCTCTGCTTGAAATCATCTCTTTTATCACATCAGCTAATTTTAAAAACTGGGAAAACAAAGGCACATGTAAAATTAGGTATTGATACTTGCATTTTGAGACAAGGAATTTGATAACAAAAGTAGCATGAGTGTTCATGACCTCAGTCAGGTGACAGAATAGTTTTGGAGGAAGACACAGGGAGGAACACAGAGCCTAGTGTTTGGGAAGCATCATGCTAATAACCACAAACTGATACCAGAAGATACCATGGACCTCTGTTTCTATGTACCCTTTAGTGAGCTCTGAGGCTAGGAAACATTATTTTGAGCCTCTGCACCAGTCTGCTAAAACTGAATAGATACTAAGGGCTTTTATAATTTACACGTGTATTTCTAAGTACCATTTACCAGAGTACTCTATTAATGACCCATCATTTCCTCAATATAGCAGTTTGGTTACTTACTCACTTGCTCATTTATCCATTTATTGATTCAACTAATGTATGTGGGTTATTTACAATGTTCCAGGCATTAGATTAATTTTTATGGAAAATTTGACATAGCCTGCAGTCTGCTTTCCATAGCTTATAAAGCAAACATAAAAAGAGATCATTAAGATACAGCTGTCCTCACCATAGGGAACTATAGAAGTCACCATCAGCCTAGTATAAATTTGGAATGAACATTTAAGATAAATCCTTCTTATGAATGTGTCAGTTGAGTAAGCTCTTAATCTCAAATATTTCATGTCATGAAACTGCTGAGACTAAGCCATAAAACCTCTTGGTATATAAAGCCAGGTGTGTGTCCTGATTACTAGGATGATTTCACAGCTATCATTCATTGGCACCCATGCCTTCTGCTCTTTCCCACAATATTTCCTTTAGAGTGAAGGAAATTTGATATTAATAGCATACCATGGAAAGGTAATAAAGATCAACCAAGACAACATACATGCCTGAATATTTCTTTTTTTGGTCTGTCGGTTGAGAGGCCTAAAAACAATGACACCCAAGAAGACTGAGGACACCCAGGCCCAGATTCCAATTTCAATGCCATTGTGAAAAAAGGTACCCACGCCTTTGTGGAAATAAAGATTCCAGGCTTACAGGAAGAAATGCGGAAAATGAGTTTGGGGTACCCTACAGTGCCAGTGAGGGAGAGAAGACTTTAAAACAATGCCACCTGACATTCATGGGGTTATAAGCTTATCCTGTGTCCCAAAGGACAAGGAGTCAATTGAAAGGGCTCCAATGGTCAAACCTGCAATGATAAAAACAACCCAAAATTAATACCGTATTGAATCCTTATGCAAATTTTAGAGTATGCATGTGTCTACCTATATAAATAATTATCTGAGTAAATGATTACAAGAAAAATTAAAGATGAATCTGATAAGAATAATGTGATTCCATGCCATATCAAAAAGAGATCATCTTACAAAACAATTTTGGTTCTTTTTCTTTTTT
>NW_004567111.1:55720001-55735703 GCF_000260355.1 Condylura cristata | reverse complement strand
TTCACTAGAGACAGAGTGGGGAGCAGAACAGGCAGATTGACGAAGTACACTGCTGAGGGGAGCAGTGGGCACTTCAGGAGAGGCGGGAATGGAACTCATGCGGAAGTGGCTTTAGCTTCTTAGTGCTGTGCTTTAACACGCTGTGCCACCAGGGAGGGCCCACAATTTTGGTTCTTAAATAAAATGTTAAGTAGGGATACCATTATCAGTAGTAGATATTAATAAATAAAACATGTTAATAATATATATTTAATAATTAACAGTCATTGCTACTTAAATTTTGCATTTTATTTAATTCAATGAATTATAACTTATTTCATTTTACAAAAAGAGGCAGAACATATTTCTTCACTTCTTAGGTCAGGGCTTTCCAGAAACTCATGTCAATCTTATCAGAAGCTCTTTCCTACCTTCTCCATGTAAGATGATCCTATCACAAGAAAACTCATATCAATATTATCACAAGACAAACACAAATTGAGGGGCCTTCTACAAAACATTTTACTGGTACTCCCCCAGAACATCAAGGCCATTAATAACAAAGGCAGTCTGAGAAAGTGTCACAGCCCAGAGAAACCCAGAGAAGCCTCAGGAAATGTGACAACTATGTGTCTGATGATTTTTGGAACAGAAAAGAAAAATATCAGATAAAAATGAAGGAAGATGGAATGGACCTTATTTAATGATTTTACACATCAATATTGTTTCATTGATTATGACAAATATAGTATATTCAGAGGAATTTGCAAAAATGTTCACTTTTTTTTAAGATTTATTTATTCATACAGACCTGGGGTACAAGCCAGAGTTGCAGGGGGTGGTGAGAGGCTTCACCAGAGACAGAGTGGGGAGCAGAGCAGGCAGATCAATGAAGTACACTGCTGAGGGAAGCAGCAGGTGAGACAGGAGAGGTCTGCCGCTCCATGTGGATCACCTCCAGGGTGGGGATGGAACTTGCACTGAAGCGGCTATGCAGTACTGCATCCTAATCCGCTGCGCCACCACGGATGGCCCAAAGGTCCACATTTGTTGAGATGTAAGGCTGCAGCCATGAAATTTAAATTTATCACAAACCAATGGTATATAAATTTTTAAAAATTTCAGATGACTTTTTGATCTTCTAATTAGGTCTGTTCTTTCCACCACCAATGACTTTTGAAGATATCAACAATCACAATCAATATCATAGACCAGCCTACAGACCATCATCATGGAGTAGCAATTGCCAAGTGCATCTTCTACCGTGCTGGCTTCTCTTTTAGGAAATGCTTATTTATATTTATTTATGCATGCACAAACTGTGGTGAAGGTCAGAGGTACCCGGGTGGGTAAAAGGATACACAGAGACAGAGTGGAGAGCAGAACAGGCAAGTTGACTGAAATACAATACTGAGGAGAGCAGCAGGCAAAACAGGACAGGTCTGTGCCATGCGGGTCACCACCTTGGCCCTGGATGGAATTTGTGTTGCAGTGACTGGCGATAGCTTGATAACATGATTTTATAATGTTGCCCATTAAAGTAGTATTTGGTTTCTGAATCTTACTTCTGTATTCATTACAAATTTTAATATAAAATCATGACTTAGCATGGATCATCTTTTGACACCAAAGTCCATGTTCTTTCCACCATCACCCATCTACATCTACAGAGGAGATGAAACACATATGTTCCTCAACAGCTACACTTTTTTTTTTTTTTTTTGGCCTGAAAGCATTCAAGATAATGAGAGAAGTAAAGATTTGTCTGAGATAGTCCATGAAAATTAGCTATATACCAACCATATGCATCATAGAGTTTTGCTTACTTAGGGACCTGCATTAAAGTCACCCCATAGTCACTACCCAAAGAATTGTGTCTACTGACACACTAATCCTGACTTTTTCATGGCTCATATGACTTTCTTAGGGATTACTCAATAAACATCACAGTTAAGTGAATTCTGATAGCCTCCCATCTTTTTTATTTGCCTCTTCTCATGGCCTCTCTCCACACCATCCAGCACAAGTGGTCACCCATTTTTCTCAGTGCACTGACTTTCATGAAATAATTGTTTCCTACATTAACCCATTTCTTGTTCTCACTTTCTTGTCTCCATTAAGTTCCTCTCAGGACTCTTTCCTTTGCATATCTATAAATAGATTCTCCATGATGATCTATTGTCTGGACTTTCTTTTACCAGACTCTAGCTAGAATTGACATCCCCCTGGGTGGCTTCAATGTTCTGCAGACACTAAGAGATTCCATATTGCTGTGTGCAGTTTCAGGTTTTTCTTCTGTGATCAATACCATTCCACCTATTTTAACAATCTCCAACTCAACACCTGATCTCACTACTCTATCCTGTTTCCCTTCTTTTAATAATGCCACTCACTTCAACTTCCATATTTGATTTATAATTAGAACTGCTTAGTGAATTTCCCAAATATAGTTTGGATTCACCCCAAAGTCTCTATATTCATGCACTTACCGTAATCTTACTCACTGTTATCTGGCTTTTCTTTCTTGCCCTGTGCCATTTCCTCTTCCAGATCAGCAAACTAGCTGGCACAAATTTTTCATGAGTGTACATCCTTGAAAGTCATTCCTTGACTTATCATACATGAATAATTCAAGTAATAATTCTTATTACTTGATGCTTAGTTTTTTTTTTTTTTTCTTTATCTTCTAACTCACCTCAACTTCTCACTGTAGTCTCTTTCAGGGACACTGATCATTTCCTTGTCCTGACTAACTTTTCTTCCCTTAAAGAGTTTGCAATGTCATTCGTTTTGCCTAGAATTCCTTGTTCTTGTATTACTTTCCCTGACACTCACCTAAGTAGGATGAATGCAAGAGCCCTAAGATTTTCTGTATCAGCATGGTATGCACAACATATTTCTCAATCCATAATTATACATTTACCTAGTATAGTACGTGTTTATCATCTGTGTTACTCTACTAATTGATGTGCTCCATGCAGACAGTGTCCACCTTTGTTCATTTCTGTTTTATTTATCTGTGTCATGCACAGAGCTTGCTGGATTGACTTTTTAATAAATATTTTTCATCAATCTATGCTAACTTTTGCCATATTGGTAAATATGTAATGCTTGAAAAAAAAAGAAAAAAAAATGATGCATCGCAACTAATGGCAGGAATAAAAATAAGTGTCCATGAATACTACCAGCATTCAAATTACTCTGTAAATACCAATAAATAAATTTAGAATAAGCACATTAATAGGTATAAGTATTTTTTAAAAGGAAACATAAAAACATTAATTTTTGCTGATATTATCACCTACTACTAAGATTTTCAGGGATCAGTTCTATAGGTCAATGTTATTATTACCTGTAACAAAAATCTAAGGAATTGAGTGAAAAAACTATCAATATATTATAATTCAAAATAATATTTTATACAGTTTAAATAGTTTATAATAATTTTTATACAGTTTAAAATAATATTTTAAAGTATCTAAATCAACAAAATTATAAATTTTTAATGAATCCAAAAATATGATGCAAAAAGACTCATGCAACAAATAACAAATTAAGGTACTCAAAAATAAAAATGATTGGAAAATTTCAGGCCCTCTCGGACAAAAGCATGACCTCTATCAGGAAAATGAAATAACATACTTACAAATGGAAAATGTACCACTCTTAGATAGGAAGACTTATTATTTTCATGTCAATTCTCTACAAAATAGCATTCATTTCACATATTTCCAATTAAATCCTCAGCAAGATTATTTTGGACAATGATAAAGACTTTAATGTATGGGTAAAATTAAACATTTTTGAATATTAGAAAAAATATGTCAAATAAGACAGTGTATGTAGATAAAACCTTCTATATATGTATGTGGTATTTAATTATCTCAGTAAAGTCTTTTATAGACAGTGATAAACATAATTATTTAATAATAGAATTCAGAGATTATTCTACACCTATATGTTTAGAATTATCTTAACTGTTTCCAATATGAATAACTTCCCAATGACTAGATGGCCAATAAGTCATTTAAACTAGTCTCCTATAAATATGATTATCATATTGCGATATATAACCTGCCACTCACACAATTTCTCCCACAGCTGTAAGTTGCATCCTAATGATCGCTAAGACACACATACACATACCTCTATATCTCTTCAATCAATATATTTAGCCAAGTTATTCTCACTAGTGACCCATTTTCTGAACAATGATGTATGGAAATACTTCCTTGTTACACTGCTAAACTGTATTGTAGTAATTTTCTCAACCATTTCAATTTGATAGATTAAAATATTGTGTCATAAACCATTTACATTTATTTTATATATTTTTTTCCTCATAGATTTGTATAAGTCATCATGCATTAAGGGATCTGACCCTATGTTTGTTTGTGAATTACATTTTCTCCAGCTTGTTTAGTCGTCTTTGATATAGTACTTTTTATTAGTATTTGTTTATTTATGCATACCAGAACTGGAGTACAGACCAGAGGTACAGGTACGAGGAGGAGGTATGAAGATTCCCTAGAGACAAAGTGAGGAACAGACAGGTGGACTGACTGAAATACACTTCTGAAGGGAGCAGCAGGCAGGACAGGAGAGGTCTTCTGTGCCCTGTGGGTCACCTCCCTGGCAGGGATTGAACTTGTGCTGTAGTGGCTACAGATAGCTTCATAATGCTGTGTTAAACCCTTATGCCACCAGGGAGGGACATGATGTAGTACTTTTTTGATGTACATGTAAAAATTGTTGCATTTAATTTTGTATTATCAAACAAAGTTATCTGACTTGGCTTCAATATTTTTCATCATGTTTGAAATATTTCCTAATTTTCTATTTAAAATACATCCTACTTGTTACCCTTAACTATATTGATAGTTTACTTTTTGGATTTAAGTATTTAACTTTTCTAAAATTTGTATCAATTTAAGCTCCCATGAAGAAGAATAATGTCACTTGTTTGATTAATTTAAGTGAGTCAAGTCGGAAAGGAATTGGTAAAGATCTTTTTTTTTTTTCTTTCAAAAGATAAGGATCACATTGTATGAACAAATGTCTTTAGATATAGTTTTAGGTCACCCAGGGGAAGGAAAAGGGCAAAGACTTCATTGTTCCTTTGTGTATAGTGAGGCTTATTCTGCATTCACAAAATAATTCATTCTTTTTACAAACTTGCCAAAGTTTAGTAGCTATGTAATGAAACAAACTGTGTTTTGGTGTGTTTCATAAAGCATAAGGGTAAGATGGAATGCTTAGGCTTCAATTTTGCATTATTATCCAGTGGTATAGCATTATCAACTATCTGGATGTTAGAAGTTCAAGTGATCCCTGAAACTATACTGCCGAGTTGGAAAGGACAAAAGAAAAACAAAACATCCTTGTGTCCCTGGAATAAACCCCTCTTAGTCATGGTTTCTAGCTCTTTAAATGCATTGAATTTTATTCATTTTTTTATTTTTTATTTTTTTTTCTTTTGTGGGTATGCTCTTAATATCAAGGTAATGCTGACCTAATCATTTATCAGGGAAATGCAAATCAAAACTGCAATGGGAAAGGCACAGTATGTAGAGCCAAAGGAACTCTTGTGCATTGTTGGTAGGGATACAAATTAGCCCATCCATTATGGAAACTTGTATGAAGGGTTCTTAAAATATTAAAATATATCTACCATATGATACAGAATTTCCACTACCAGAATAATTCAGAAGCACTAATTTGAAGATACTTATTCACTCTTAAATTCACTATTCATAATATTCACTCTTAAATTCAAGATGCATAATAGCCGTACCATGGAAACAGCCTAAGTGCCAAAGATGGACTAGGAATATGTGGTATATATATGAAATTAGATACTACTCAGGTATTAAAAAAAGAGAAACTCTTGTCATTTGTGACAATATGGATAGAAATGGAGAGGATTATGCCCACATAAAATAATTCAGAAGAAGAAAGACAAATACCAGATGGTGTCACTTATAGATGGAATAGAGAGAAACAAATTAACAAACTCAATAAGTGACTGTAGAGGGCCCTCACTGATAGTGCAACATGTTAATGTGCAACACTGAGAAGCCAGCCCCAGCCGCTTCAGATCCCCGGCCAGAGAGTTGACCCACATGGTGCAGCAGACCTCTCTTGTCTTGCCCGCTGATCCCTTCAGCAATATAGCTTGTCAATCTGCCTGTTCTGCTCCCCACTTGGTCTGTGGCGAATCCTCTCACTGCCTCTGCACCTCTGGCCTGAACCCTGGTTCTGTATGCATAAATAAATAAATCTTTAAAAAAAAAAAAAGAAGAAGAAGAAGAAGAAGAAAGAAATGGCTGTGGAATTGACCTTTTAGAGGCAGAGGTCTAGACAAAGAAAAGTGTTGAGGGAACAAAATAGATGTGGTGGAGGGTTGTCAGTCAGTTGGTAGTGTTTACTGTGTGGTGACATCCACCTGAAGGGAGTACTCCTATACCTCTTAAATGTTATGCAATTCCATAAACTACTATTACCTCAATGATAATAAGAATTCTGAAATAATAGAGGCAAGCATATGTAATCTAATAAAGTAAAGGTAACTGATTAAGTCTTGAGAACTAGGATTATGTTGCACTTTAGATAAATGAGATCATTTGTCATATTGATAGCAACTCAATAAGCAATGGGCAAAATTAAGTGAGAATGGAAGTTATAAAAATCACATATATAGAAAACTGGAAAAATACATCCTTCAAAGCTAATAGTATTAATAGAGTTTACCTCGTTAGGTAAACTGGCCCAACATTCTTGCTTCCAACTTTAAACACTCAAAATTATTTTATTTTAAAATAGGCACATGCATCATGTTAGTAAAAATGCACATATATTCCTACATGAAGGGTTCTGGCTTTTTTTCTGAATGATGCTAAATGATTTTCCAACGTGGGTAGAGTCTACAAAACAATCTGTAGATGGAACTCCAATATATAAATGGGCCTAGTTCTACTTTTAGATGAGAATGTTTATTATAGTCAGAAGATTATGTGCCTATGGCTCATTATCTTTCTCCTTGTCACAAAGGAAAGACTATCTTTCACTCAGCTCTTACCCTGAATTTTACCCAAGTGTTTTCAACATTCTATTCTTTTCCTCATAAAAAAGTTATTGTAGTTTCAGAATATCAGACCATGGATTTTTTTCTGTTACATAAAGTTCAAGCTGGGCACAACTTTAAAAAAATGCTATGTATTTTTTTTTTATTTGAAATGTTCTTGCACTATGACTCACATTTTTTTCCTAAAGAATTAGTATCTTGGATTTTTTTTTTTTTTAAACCTTAGTCAGTAATAGTACTAGACTTTAGGAAATGGACTGCTTAAAGCTCATGGAAAAACCTCGTACTATGAGCACCCAGTGTTTTTCTCTAGATTTAAAAATAATTACAACCACAAAAAAGAAATAATTTTCCCTTTTAACTCCACAAGACCTCCTTTTGCTACCATTTTTGTTAATTATACCAGTACGTTGTATCCTCAAAACCACTTTTTTAAAACATTCTTTCTTTTGTATTGCATGAGTCACAAATCCACCTTTTTCTTTCCGGCAACATAATCACAGTTTCTTATTATTGCCAGACTCACGGTACAGTGTAGTAAAGTTACTTGTTTTTACATCAAACTCTCCAGGGTATAGGGCCATGGTACGTCAAAATCCAAAAGAAATGCTTCCTTCCATGGAAGTAGACTAAAGAGATCCATCCAAGAGAAATCAGAACTTATCCATGGGAGCTCCCAGAACTCAGACATTTGGCAGTACTGCAAATGCAGGCATGAAAGTCAGAAGACCAGGTCTTGGCTTACATTCAAGGAGAATGAGGTTTTTGTTGTGCTTGGATGGAAACTGGCAGAAGTCTTTGATAGGTGTTAGGGTTTTAAGTGAATGAGATAGTGACAGTAAATTTATAATATTTTGTAAAATCTTTAAATCCATAGAAATAGCCTCATTATGCCTACAAAATGAGTTTTGATCAATATTAACATATTACCTTTGCATTACTTTATACTCATTGTGACTTTGCATATTTTTCCCCCCATTTTTCTCAGCTGCTTTCTAGTTTTCACTTGGGTTCAATTTCAGGTGGTTATAAATATTCCATTGGAGTATTTTTTTTTAATTTTAGTTTATTTGAATTTTTATTTTTAGTTTACCTTGAAATTTATTTCTTATGTAGATTGTCATTCTTGTTAATATTCTCTAGTAAAACTCTACTATTCCAAAGAGATGGAAGCTCATTTCTATACATCTGAATAAAGACATTCCAAATATGACTGTATTGTGTTTTTACTAACAGAAAACTTTCTTTACTGATTTGTGAAAGAAGACCTGAGTTGTATTGTTATATTCTAAGGCTTAAGCTGCAGAAATCCAAATCAATACTGTTAGTAATTTCCACAGGTTTTTGTAGGCTCCACCTAGACCTAATTCTGTGCCAAGGTAATACACCCATTTTTCCCCCTGAGGGAATTTCTTTCTGGTTCCATATTTTCTATGTTACTCTGAATCTTACATCTGCCTCCAGTTAGGACTACGCCTACATATTGCTGCCACATTTCCAAATATAATTCACTGTGTCTGAAAACATAGATGTCATTGAATTCTAGTATAGATGTCATTGAATTCCAGCCAGTGGGGCAAATGCTCCACAACAGTGCTGACCACTACAACCTCACCAAACCATGGAGACCCAAATATTTTTGCCCCAGCTGAACTGACCACCCAGCTTCTTTATAGTAATCAAGAATCATAGAATAAATTAGCACATAAGGTAGGGAGTAGACCCACATTCAATTACACAGACCATTCCATTGCGTATTTACTCTTTCCCATCAGTCCATAATAAAGTTGGTGGTGTATTCTAGACACCTGGGAAAAAAGGTAATGGTGTAACAATAACAACACATTTTCTACTGCCGCAGAGTATTTCTTTACAACCTTAGGTCATAACTAAGCACACCCATTATCACATCACATTTACTGCACTGATACTTCTTAAGTCTATAGGCTGCTTCTTCCAAATATAAAAGAGATTTGTTAAGCCACTTGAAATTTGTCTAGGTCTTGTATTTTCCCTTCCTATCTAACTTTCTTATATTTGTAGATTTTCCTATTTGTTATTTGTTATTATTTATTTATTTATTTATTTGGATATAGAAACTATCAAAGACACTGGAACATATTTGTAGAGTAAGATCAAGTGATTTCCTAACAGTTTCATGGATTTTTCAATGTTCATTTGCTTTCTTAGGAATGCCCTTCTTTTTTATTTGTGTATTTCCCTATTCATGGGTAGGTGCTAGATCAAAGTTTGCTAGTTGACTACAGGATTCCAGAGAAGGATTGAAAAGCCATCACAGATGGAAATTAAAGCCCATGTTTGACTCCTTTCCCTAACCCAGCTAGACTGTGTAGCTGCTTGTGATTGGTTTTACAAAAAATTTGTTGGTTAATCACATTGAAAAACCACAGCCCTAGATAAATGAGGTTGTTACAAAGTTAAATTACATATATACATAAGGAGATCAATTCTGTGAAGATATAAGGAGCAGATGTATTGAGTTCTTCCAAAGACAGATGCATGATCTATTAGTGTGATTATAATCAACACAATGCTCCCCAAACCACAAAACTCCTTAGACAAAGAAAAATAAGTGAAGATGAAGGGTGACTGTGTTTTAGCACTTAGCTTAAAAATTGGAATTTGTTTTAGGACTCTGCTGAGTGACTTCACCCTAATATTAAAGTCCCCTGTGAATTTCAAGGAAAATTTAATCCATATGTTTCTGATTCAATTACTTTTAACTCATTAAATTTTTTTAAGCTATTTGAAATTTGAGAAGTATTTTTATGAGCTCTAGTAATCCTTTGTTCTTCAAATTAGGAAGGAGAATTTGCCAAGAACTAATGGTACTTGAACCTCTATGTGCTTAAGTGGATCCTAAATGTAACAATAAGTCCTGCATCATGCCATAATCAAAGACTATGATACTCACAAGCTTCTGCCACTTGTTACTCCTGATGATAGTGGATTGGTTCTTTTACAAGTGCCAATGACCACTGCATGCAAAATAGCTATTGCTGTTAAAGAACAGTAGCATCCACAAGTAAAATACAAATTCAAAACTCTTTGGAGGTAAGTTATCAAAACTCTTTGGAGGAAAATAATTAAATAAAAACATTATTGTGCTGATAAATTAATCTGTATTATTTTTTTTATTGTTAAACTTCAGGATATGTACATAGTTTAGGTTAACCTTAATTATGGTAGTTGAAGGTAAGAAGTGAAATATAACTTAAAGTACACTATACATTCAAATACAAAATTTCCAGAATTCTTCAGAGCTGAAAGGGTATACATGTATGCAGAAAACATAAGTTTGGTGAATAACACCAATGGTTACATCCTATTAATATAAGACAGGCTTATCTGAAGTATCGATCTGAGATCGTGCTTCTATCTATGCATCAGACCTGACAATGATAACAAAAATATCAGTTTGAAATAATTGCTCTCTGGAATGTAAGTGTGATGCTTTAGTCTGTTAATTTTCTGTTTGCCTTAATAAATTGAATCATGAAAACTCTTCTGAGAAAGCAACAAAAGTCATTAATACACACTGAAGCCAGTTTCGATCGCAGTATATCAGCATGGAATTAGAAGAATCACATATTAATTGTTCCCTAGAAGCCAGAGATAAAATGGTTCATTTAGTTCAAAAATTTCAAGCAGCTTATGAGAGAGGATCAGAAAAGGCAGCAGTGGAAACTGACAGATTCAATCCGAAGGGCTTTTTTTTTTTTTTAGATTAATAAAAATAAACTCACAAATGAGGTGCCCACAGAGGCAGGGATTATTTTTTGAAGAGGAAAAAATATACTTGCATATATTTAAAAGTTGTCAGCAGTATAGTTTACATATATTGTTGTTTATTGTTAAGTTTACAAACAATTTTGCTTCTTTAATTCTTTCCCCTCTTAGGCTTAACATAGCATGAAATAATACCTGAGGTCTCTCCATTCTCAACCCAGGAGAGAAAAGTGCAAAAAATACCATCTGGACAAAAAAGTCAGCACAAAGCGCTTCCAAAACCATACCACTTTTTTTTTTAATGTCCAATTTTTTCTCGTCAATATAGAAAATCAGCTTAATAAAATGTTGAGTTTTGCTATTGTCACTTATACTTCTCAAATTTAGGAGTTGTATGAAAGTATCTGTGGTATGTGAGGTATTGGAAAAATAAGCCTGCGTGGAGCAAAGGTACAGATGGTTTCTGTGTTTAAGTATTTTCCTTTTTCTTCTTCTTTTCATTATGCTTTATGAAGATATGTTTTTATTTTTGGTTACTGCCCTTTGCTAAGTAGTGCCAGCTCTGTGTCCAGGGAGTACCAGGGTCCTCTGGAGTTCAGACACATGATGTGCAGCACCAACCCCAGGCCACAAAATTGAAATCCACTGACCTCTGTGGTGGAAAACTGTTTCTCATTTTTTCAGTCACAATGGCAAATTAGCTCATTTCAAGTCTTTACTTCTGGCAATGATTTTAGTTTACTGTTTATTTAATGAACACTGTTTACCTGAAAGAATTAAAATTAAGTTAGCCCTGGTTTATATTTACATATATAGGTGGGTATATAGATGACATAGATAGATAGGTAGAGAGAGAGAGAAGTAGATAGATAGATAGATACATGATTGATAACTAGATAATAGGAAGGAAGGGTGCATGGATGGATGGATGGATGGATGAAATTTCCAATTAATCCCTTGGGGGAAAGAAAACAAAAACAAAAAACAAAAACACCTGTGATGTAAGTTAGAAACTAAAGTGAAAAAGATCAAGAAAAAATTGATATCGTCTTGATTTTAAGATGTCACTTTTTCTTTTCTCCTTCCATGCTTGGACATAGATTTAATTTATTCCAATAACAATGAAATACTCAGGACAATGTAATTTCAGTATGACATGTAATCCTCCAAATTTTCCGCCCATATTCCCTGCTTATGTTCTTCTAGCTTGTGAGTGAGAAACTAAGATCAATGTAAAGAAATGAATGGGGATAAAGAAAAGAAAGTGTATGAAAACTTGAATAGATTTAATGTCTCCAGTTCGTTATTTCCAGTCAGATGTGCCTGGTACCAGGGCTGCTTCTTAGGCTTTGAGTCAGGATGTATGGGAATATGGAATGCCCCACGTGTGATAGAATTAGGCACATGTGGGGGAATTAATGTCAGTGAGCAGAGATGAGAGACTTCTTGTCTCTCATCTCTTCAGGAGGAGATGGTCAAGGATGTTTCTCTGGAGGAACATCCAGAGATGTTCTCTTTCTCCTTTCTGCTCACACCGCCTCACTGTGATGTGCCCTGACTACTGCAGCAGACTTTCCTAGGCTCATGCCCTAGTGAGCTCCCTAGGTGAAATTCAACATGCAATACCAGACAGAAAGAGTAAGGGGTTAGTGAAAAAAGAAGAAAACCACTCTAGATCGGTAGGTGGAAATTTTAGTAATTGAGAGAATTTACATACAGGACCTGTCTTGGCAGTGTTGAGTCATCACATGCTACAGTTGTTCTCAACAGTGCACTACTCTCTAAGTTGGGTCCTTGAAATAGCCACCAGTGTGGGAACAATGGGCAGAAATTATGTTCCAAGGCTGAGCTGGATAAGTGAAGCCTCTCAATACTGAGTTCCAGCTGATAGATCAACTATCTTTTACATCCTTTCCATGACATCTTCCAACAGCTTTCAATCTTTTAACCAAACTTTCTCACCATCCAACTTATTCTAAATTTTATTCTGAGATATTGAATTTTACTTCTTCCCTTCACTTGATTGAGAGAATACAATTAAAGTTGCTTACAAAGCTGAAACCCGTAAGAAATCATCAGAAGAGGAAGAGAAGGTAATGGTTGGTGCTGAAGTCATTAAAATGCCCTGAATATCTCCTGTATAATAATAAAATGAGAATGGTTTTAACAGTTATGATAAGAGTGAGTGGGCTAATGCCCCAAAAGATTTGTGCTGCTTTATTCCTGAGTACATATGCCTTATCTAAAGTCAAAACTTGGAAAAGGAAGGAGTAGGCTACCTTTAATAATTCTGCCATAATCACAGGCTGCATGCTCTGAGGTCACAAGGGAGAACAGAGTGACCAGGGCTTAGTTTTCATCTATATACTTCCGAACACAGGACATCACCCAAAATTAGCCACACAGAGACACAGAGAAAACAACAGGTTTTATTTACATAGGGATGACAGAGAGAGACAAAGAAATATCGATTCAGAGAGACACAGAGAGAATGGATAGGGCTGGCAAATGGACACATGTTATCTGTCCTACCCCAGAGCACAGACCAAAGTCTAAGCTGAAGTCACACATGGCAAAGTGGCAGCTCCTCTGACACTCATCCTCAAGAGAAGTTTAAGCCCCATAGCTCCAGTCACTTAACTGCCAAAACACCAGATTTTTAGTTGCCAAAACACTGATTCTGCCCCTATTTCCCATGGGACCCAAATCATCTAGAAAGCATCTAGAAAGCTCCATTTTCTACCATTAAGTTGGCTAAGAGCACACCCCGTCCACTCTGTGGTTTTTCCTTTTATAATTCCCCTACATTCAATACTATCACCATTCCTAGGATGGATGCTTAGGCACAGTCTCAGAATAGTTTTCACTAGGGTTGTGGTGTGGTAAAGAAAATAGCAGTCAGTCACAAAGTATTATTTATGCATAGAAAATGTGGAAATAAATCTAAAGTCCAGTTATACACTAGCATATATGCAAACTGGAAGGAGGCATTAGGAAATTGCAACAGTGTAGATGGATAATGATGCTGGAGGTTGGGGAGAATGTTAAGATTCTATTGTGTTCTTTGTAGTCTCTGATTTAGGCTTATTGGTGAACCAAGAAAAATCAATAATAATTGTATCTGCTGTATCCTCTGTGTCACCACAATCTCCCACCTGCCATATACCCATCCTGTATAACAGAGTGTCCTAGGGGTTGGGTAAAACAGAATGGGAATAAACACAGCATCATATTTGTATTTCCTGCCTTCCTAGACCATCCCAGATATGTCCACACATGAAGCACCCAAACATGCTGGCCGGTCTTTTCTTTATGTTAGAGATACTTGTTTTTCAATGTGTTCTTGGATGTAATGGGACTGTAAACACTAAGCTAGATTCCCATTGTCTGTTGACATTCCAGAAATCACAAAGCTCAATGCACAGACTTAATTACTTTTTGGAGGTAGTTATGATAAGTCTCATTGACTGCCTCTGAGTGTTCTATTGGGTTGGACTTTCTCTCTCTTACTCTCCCTCTCTCCTTCTCCCTCTCCCTCTCTCTCTCTCTCTTTCTTTCTTCTTGTGCCTTTTTTTTTTTTTTTTTGCCTTGGTTTTCTTAGGCTTCGTATTGAGAAATGAGATCTGAGCCCCTATTGGGTAGAGGTCAGACCTAAAGGTCCACTACACAAAAAGTAGTTTATACAAGGAGCAACTAGGAGGGAAAATGTATGTAAAGTGAGTAGTGCATGAATAAGGAATAAATCTTTCAAATGACATTCATTAGACAAATGTTAATACAGTTTAGAGCTCTGCTGTTCCATTTAGTTACCAAGAGCCTTATATGACCACTTAAAACTTATCAAAATTAAATTCCACTAAGCACTTAGTTCCTTAGTCACAACAGCCACAATTCAAGTGCTTAATGCCAACATGTGGCTAGAGGCTCACATTCGAGACTCACTGGCCTCCATCAAGGCAAGGTTCTGTTGGTCATTGCATTTTAGAAAGTTCTTATTGACTGGGACTTTCTTTAATTATAGCCCTGTCTTCCAGATAAACCCTGAATCTTGTTAAGCAATAATTTCTAGATCAACAATCTTTATTTCTTTCAACTTTTATTTTTAGCATTTCACTCCTTTTTCAATGTGATGGTAAGATGAGAGGCTATTTATTTATTTTACTAATACAAATACTTGATTTTTTCACCTTGAGAATGCATGACATGCAGACTGAAATAGTTTAGAGTGTCTTTATCTCCACAGCACACCCACTTTAGTATAATTGCAGTGTCTGCAGTTAACACATTGAATTTTCACTTTTTTTCATTTTCTTAATGGAGACAATAAGATAAATACTAAAGCACTCATTGAAAGACATGTGTCCCTATGCCCTCAGGATGGGCTTACTCAAGATGTATCACCTTAGCATGTGGACTACTTTGAATTGAGATAAATCAAGGCACGACAGTATTACTGGAAAATTTTACCACTCCCTTAACTGCTTACAAGTGTAAAAGCTGGGGATATTAAAAGAGTTAGGGATTTACCAGAAATAAATTATTTTATTTTTTTAAGATTTATTTATTTATGTATACAGGATTTGTGGGTAAAGTCAGAGGTGCAGTGGGTGAGGGTGAAAACAGTATGGAGGTTTTATAAAATATTAAAAATGGATCTTCTGGGCCCTCCCTGGTGGTGCAACAGGTTAGAGCACAGCACTGTAAGCTAACTGCTGCCATTTCAGTGTGAGGCCCATGCCCAGCCCCAGAAGTGACCCACCCACATGATGCCACAGACCTCTCCTGACCTACCCACTGCTCCCCTCAGCAGTGTACTTCCTCAGTCAGCCTGTTTTGCTCCCCACTCTGTCTCTGGTGAATCCTCTCACTGCCCCAGCACCTCTGGCTTG
>NW_004567111.1:55718923-55719901 GCF_000260355.1 Condylura cristata | reverse complement strand
CAGACCTCTCCTGACCCTCCCGCTGCTCCCCTCAGCAGTGTACTTCCTCAGTCAGCCTGTTTTGCTCCCCACTCTGTCTCTGGTGAATCCTCTCACTGCCCCAGCACCTCTGGCTTGCACCCCGATTCTGTATGTATAAATAAACAAATAAATCTATTTTTTAAATAATATAAAACACTCAGTCAACATGGTGTATGGTCATTAAAAAAAATCTTCCATGTGATCCAATAATTTCATTCTTAGTTATCTACTCAAATAAATAAAAGGAAAAACACTAATTTGAAGGGGTGCGTGCAGTCCTGTGTTCATTGCAGCACTGTTTATAATAGGCAAGCTATGAAACCAGCTGTGTACAAAAAAGATGAATGAATTAAGAGATGTGCTATAGATAATGAAATGAAAGCATGCATAAAAATGAAGCTATAATAAAAGGAAATTGTACCACTTGGGGCTTCAAGGGTGAAACTGAGGGGATTAAGGTAAGTAAAATAAGTCAAGAGGAGAAAAATAGTATTAGATATTTCTCTTATATATGGAATATAAAGAGACCAAAAAAAGGAACAGAAAAAACTAAGCCAAAGCAATTCCTGAAAATATGACTGTATAAGTGAGATAACCTGAAGGAGAGTACAGGGTAATAAAGAGGGATGTAGGAGGACAGGGGAGGAAAGAAGGGTTGAGAACAACAAACTACATTGGAAGATTATTGGTGCCTTGGTGGTGGGCGTGGTGTGTTTATACAGATCTGAAGGATTGTGAACCTATTCTCTTCAATCCTATACAGTGCTATAAACCAATATACCTCAATAAAAATTACACGACTTTAAAATTAAAGAAAATATTTACAAGCTTGTTTTTTAACCTGGAAATAATATGCTCAACTTTATAGAAAGAAACAATCTGGCCCTCCCTGGTGGCGCAGCGGGTTAAAGCACAGCACTGAGAATCTAAAGCTGCTTCCGCATGAGTTGGATTCCC
>NW_004567111.1:55705593-55717794 GCF_000260355.1 Condylura cristata | reverse complement strand
CTTCCACATGAGTTTGATTCCTGCCTGCCCCGGAGGCGACCACATGGCGTGGCAGACCTCTCCTGACCCTCCCGCTGCTCCCCTCAGCAGTGTACGTCATCTATCTGCCTGTTCTGCTCCCAACTCTGTCTCTGGAGAATCCTCTGACCCTCCGCATCTCTGGCCTGTATCCCAGTTCTGTATGAATAAATAAATAAATCTTTAAAAAAATTAAAAAATATTATCTAAGAAGAGTATGTGTGTGTAATAGAAGAGTGATAGGAATTTATATGTAGGGATTGCATTAAGGCATTAAGGGTAGCTACCGTACTCCTTGTATGGACTGATTTCCTTTAAAATACTTACCAATATTTATTCCACTTAGAAGCACTGAGTGGAAATAGACACTTGTTCCTGCAAAGATTCTAACCTGTAAGGAATGCCCTAGAAAAAAAAATCCATCACTCCACAAATCAACTCCCCAGTTGAGAAAGCCAAATTATCAATAAAAATATATATATATAAATATTTAAAAATTCAATGCTGATATTAACATGATTTTTAAAGATAGTAAACTATAAGAAGTTTCATATTTAGGGGCCTCCCTATTGGCACAGGGGTTAAAGACACAGCAGTAGCAAGTTATAGCCAGCCACTGCAGGACAAGTTTGATCCCCAGGCAGCCAGGCAGGTGACACACATTGTATATCAGATCTTTCCTGTGCATCTGCTGCTCCCCTCATCTGTCTCAGTAGATCTGTCTGTTCTACTCCTCACTCTTTCTGGTGAATCTTCTCACCACCCCCCCACCTCTACACATCTGGTTTAGACTCCAGTTACACTCCAGTTCTTGTGTGCAAAGATAAATATACTTAAAAAAATAAGTTTCACATTTAGGGAATTGACAATTTTTTTTAGATGGATATGTATAGTAAGGAGTTTCCTTTTTTTTCTCAGTTTTATTGAGATACAATTGATGTATATCTACATAAATTTAAAATGCAGAAGATTATAGTTTGACTTACATATGTTATAAAGTGATTAATACAGTAAGTTTAGTTAACATCTTTCGCCTCATAAATACAATAAAAAGAAACAAAAGAAAAATAACGTATTCTTTTCATGAGAACTCTTGGCTCTTCTTTCAGTAACTTTTAAATAGATTTACTCAATCATTATTAACTATAATTTCCATGTTATAAATTATTTATCTGATACTTATTTACATTATAATTGGAAGTCTAAATGATTTGATTCAGATTTCTCCCATCATTCACCTGCCTCTGACAAAAATTAATCTAATCTCTTTTTTCTATGAATTAGGGGATTTTTTGGATTTAGAGCATGTAAGTGATATCATATATTTGTAACCTCTCTCTGACTTACTTCTACTTTATAATGACTTAATTGGCTTCAGCTTAATTTAATGTCCAGTATAAGTGAGTTTCCTAAGTCTCACTGGGTTCCTATCTGTGATCTAACACAGGCATACCATGTGATCTATCAATTCCACTTCTAGGAATTTTCCTGAAGGATGCAAAAACACTAAGTCAAAGGGATATAGGTACTCCTGTATTCATTGCAACATTGTTACAATTGCCAACTCATGGAAACAGCCTAAGTCTTCAAACACATTAAGATAACATGTGTGCAGGCATGCACACATTATTCAGCCATAAAAAAGAGCTCAATCTTGCTATTTTTCAGAAACATGAATAAAACTAAAAAGCATTATGATAAGCAAAATAAGTCAGCGGGAGAAATAAAAATACCAAATTATTTCACTCATGTGGAATATAAGAAACAAACAAACAAACAAACAAAAAAAACAAAACTGACAAAAAAAAATCAAACCAACCCTAGAAACCTGACTATATAGTTGTGCTTACAATAAGAAGAGGATGAAAGACAGCAAAAGGGGATATGACCTCAATGGACCATAATAGAGGACAATTCTTAGAGAATGTCTAAAGTAATTGTGAAGTTATTCCACTGAATTATATATATATATATATATATATATATATATATATATATATATATATATATAGTATTGTAAACTAACTGCAATAAAAAAAAACAAACAAAACAAACAAAACATCATTACTAGAGTCCATTTCAACAGTTTTTCTGTTTTCTTCAAGCAAATTTATGGCCTTCAGTAATTCAATTAAGTCAAACAGTTGCAAATTTTTGTAAGTGCTGTAAGATAAGTAGCCAGTTTTTTTTTTTTAAATTTTCACCTAATGTGTTATCTATTGAAGAAACTTTTTCTCCCCCCAAATAAGAATTCCTAGTTCTTATGTTCAATTTTAGCTGGCTTGATATCTTCAGGTTTATTTCTAGGATATCTAGTATTTTCCATTGTTCTGTGAATGCGGGTATAATTTACGATTTTATCTGTCAATACAATTGATTGCTATAGTTTTAGAGCATAGAATTGTAAGGGAGGAAGGATGTCCTGATGAACTCTACAGATACAGATTTTCTGGATTCCACCCTTAGCCCAGATTCCAGACTATAAATCCCATCAAAGGGAAGCATAGTGGGGCCTGAGGGTGGAGTTAAGCAGCAGGTTGGGATATAAAACCTGGGACTCCTCGTGACCTCATGACTCATGACTTATCTCTCGGTTCTTCACCAATTTTCAGTGTGCTTTTGGGGTTCCAGGTCAGCAGAACTGGTAGGATGCATTACTCAACTGATTCCCCTCTTTCCCTGAGTTACTCATTTTCTTGATAGTATCCTTACAGTGTGTGGCTGCATTTGAATCTTAAGCGCATAGTGAGGACACACAGTGCTCTGTAAAAGTCTGAAACCAGGAAATGTGGTGTCTCCTGCTTTTTTCTTTCTTGGAATTTCTTTGACTCTGGGGATTTTTATGATTTCACATAAATGTCAGAATTTTTTTCTACTTCTGTATTCTGAAATTAAATTGAAAAATGTGATGCATTGTATTGAATTGGTTAGTAGTTTTTGATAATATTAATATTTAACAATATGCATTTCTGCAATTAATATAAACCAGATTGCTCCCAATTTGTATATTGTTTGATTTCTTTCATTAATATTTCTAATTTCAGGATATAAAACTTTCAACTCTGTAGTTATATTTGTTCATAAATATTTTATTACCTTTATACTATTGTAAGTCAGGTTATTTCATTTAATTTTTCCAGATACTTTGCTGCTAATGTATAGAAATATTGCTGATTTTATGTTAATTTTTGTCCTATGAGTTTATTAAATTCATTGATTAGCTCTAATTTTATTTTATAGAGACATTAGGATTTTCTATGTAATGATGGCATCTTCAAAGAGAGACAATATCTTCCTTTTTAATTGAGTTGCATTTTTTCTTGTTTGATTGTTCCAGCTAGTACTTCCAATAATATGTTCAATCGGTAATAGTAGGTGTCCTTGCTGTCTTTGTCACTTTATATAAAAAGCATTCACTCTTTCACAGTTTAATTTGATGCTAAGTGTGGGCTTACTATAAATAGCTTCTGCTACATTACAGTATATTTGTGCCATACAACATGTTAAAAACTTTTACAATGAATGGCTATTGATTGTTTTTCATTGTGTCTGTTAACATATTTGTTTGTTTTTTATTGATGTGATATATCACATTTCTTGATTTTGAACCATCCTGCATTTTAGTATATTTTCAAGTCTGTTATATGATTACTGATGTTATTAAGGCGCTGCTGAATATTGTTTGTTAGTACTTTATTGAGAATTTTTCAGATGTATTTGTGAATATTGACCTATATTTTTCTTTACTGATGATATTGATTTTTTTTTTTTTGGTTTGCTTTTGGTATAAGGATAATGTTGGCCTGGTAATATGAGTATGATTTCCCTTTCAATTTTTTGGAGGAGTTTGAAAAGTATCAGTGTTAGTTATTTTAAAGTTTAGTAAAATTGACCAGTAAAATAATTCCAAGCTTTTCCTGCTTGGCAGAATTTGGATTACTGATAAAATCTCTCCTATAGGTTAACCCCCTCGCCTGGGATCAAACTCAAGTAGTTGTGGTGGTGGCTCTGAAATTTAACTCATGGGCTACCAGGGAGGCTCTAGCAGTTTAATTTTTACTATTATTTCAGGACCTTCCACATTTCTTTCCATATGGGATTGACCGATCAATATTACCACCGAGAGTATAAGAGTATTCATTTTCTTCACACCATTGCCAGTATTTGTTGTATGTGGTTTTTATTATTATTATTATTATTACTTTCCCTTTTTTTCGAAGATTGATTTATTTATTTATGCATACAAGGCCTGGGGTGCAGACCGGAGGTGTGGGGGAGTGAGAAGATTCATCAGAGACAGAGTGGGGAGCAGAACAGACAGATGTCTAAAGTCTAAAGTGTAATTCCACTATCTCCCCCCACCCCCTGGTTTTCTGGAGAGCTTGGGCTGTTGGTGGTCTCTTGTGGTTTCATATCATTTTCGGTGCAATATGTTTCATTATTTTGATGAATGGCATTGGGAATTTTATTGGGATTGCACTGGGTAATATGGACCTTTTGATAATGTTGATTCTTCCAGTGCACAACCAGGAAATGTTTCCCATTACTTTGTGTCTTCCATTTTATTTAAAATTGCCTTAGAGTTTTCCTTGTATTGGCCTTTACCTCCTTTTAGGTTTATTTCCAGATATTTAATATTTAGTAGAGTAACTGGAGAGGAAATTACAAATGGGATGGCTTTCTTAACTTCTTGTTTTAGTTCATTATTTGCATATATAAAGAAAATTGTTGTTTTTTTTTTTTTTTGTCTTGATTTTGTATCCTGCCACTTTGCTGAACTGATTTATTGATTCAATTAGTTTTTCCATATAACCTTTAGGGTCTCTAAGTATTTTATTCTACCATCTGCAAATGATGGGTTTTCTTCTTTCTCAACTTGGATACCTTTTATTGCTTACTCTTGTCTACTTGCTATAACTAGGCCTTCCACGACTATGTTGAATAGAAATGGTAAATGGACGTTTTTGTCTTGTACTAGATCTTAGTGGGAAGTCTAGTTTTTCATCATTGAGAACGATACTATGTCTGGGTTTGGTATATATGGTTTTTGTTATGTTAAGATATGTGCCATCTATATCCAAATTTTCAAGGATTTTCATCACAAGTATATGCTGAATCTTATCAAATGCTTTCCTAGCATGTATTCATATGATCATATGATTTTTATTTTCCTGTTTTGCTGATGTTGTCAATTACATTGCTTTTCAGAAGTTGAACTAGTATATAATTTTCATTTAACTAAATGATTTATTAAGACTGACAAATAAATTAATAAAATAACAGACGTATAGTCATTATTTCAAAAATAAACTATATACAGACGTATAGTCATTTTTTTTAAAAATAAACTTTAATTTTGAATATTGAAAACTAAGATGATATATTGTATACTGTTTAGAGATAGTGAGAAATATTTTAATTGGAACTTTTTAAAAAAAGATTTATTTGTGCATACAGAACTGGGGTACAGGCCAGAGGTGCAGGGGCAGTGAGAGGATTCACCAGAGACAGAGAGGGGAGCAGAACAGGCTGACTAAAGAAGTAATCTGCTTAGAGGGGAAGTGGGAGTGTCAAGAGAGGTCTGCCAAACCATGTGGGTCACCTCCAGGACAAGGATCCAACTCATGCTAAAGTGACTTTAGCTTTTCAGTACTGTGCTTTAACCCGTTGTACCTCCAGGAGGGCCCTAACTGAAACTTTTAATGGGCCACTCTGGAATTGTAGAGAATAGAGTTCATGATGTGTAATTCACATATTTGCCATATTAGAAAAACAGTCTTCCTTATATTTTAGATATGTCCTCACTAGTTCCTAATAATACCTGTCTAGAATTTTTTCCTTTACTTTGCTTTAAATAGTATGTGTTAATTTAATTTTGTTTATTCCAACCTCTTCCTTTGTTGGTATTGATTCTTTTTTCTTTCTTTCCTTGTTTTTTTTTTTTTTTTGACAAAAGAACAATGTCCAGAGTATCTAATTTAATGACTAGTGACCAAGAGAAAATTTTTTTTATTAAGGAAATATATAACCCCCATGAGTGAATTCAGTTTGCCCTTTGTTCCCCTATAGGAATGTGCAGTCATGCTCCCATTGAGCATTAGTGATATAAAAAAATGAGTTTTCCATAAATTACTGCTTAATGATTAAAATTATTCCAATAATACTTTTCATTGATTTAGAAGTTTTGAGTTCATTGATTTCTATTGTTTTATCATCTTTACAGTCTTTGGAAGTAGAAATGATTGCTCAAATCAAAGGAAACTGAAGTTGTTTGGGTTCAGAAGCATGTGTAAAACTCACATATAAAGTAAAGGCAAGACAAGGACTCTAATCTCATTATCAAATCCAACTTAGATCTCCTTATACTGTAGCATATTTTGTTCAAATAACTTCACGTTTTCAAATAATTTTTTACACTGTTAGTAAATTTAAGAATATTATCACTAGATTAAGTGTATCTCATCCAGTGCCAGACAGGAAGATTTTCTTTCCTCCCTACTCTTTTTAGGAATCAGTTACTCTAGGAAGTTAGGGGTCTTTTCTGTGTCTCTTTTAGCAGTAATTCTGTCATGTTGTGTTTCAAATATAGCCTCATCCCAGTATTCCTCTATAATTTCTTTCTTCCAAAACAGAAACCAAAATCCAAGTATTATGTGCAACTGATAATCTCACAACCAGTTGTCAAAATTTTGAATCATGCTGCTAAAAAAAATAAAATAAAACATTTCAAAGTAGCCCAGTTTTTTTTTTTTTTAACAACAAAATGTCCTATATCAGCTATCACCATAGACCTAGATCTCACCCTAACAGGTTTCTGTTAATGTGAGTTTGAATTGACATAGACTCTAATTGTATGTCCCTTAGGATTTGTTTCTGTTCATAATTCAGGCATGTCTGTCTTTTCCCCTCTATGTTACCATCCATTTCCTTGTGAACATTTTCAATTAAAAAAATAAAGTGTCTGCTAGTGGCTCACACTTGGGAAGACTTTTCTACTCTTTTACTAAATTGTAGGTCACCAAATGTAAGCTTTATATCACTTTTATATATATATATACAGTCTCTAATGTTAATAATCATTCAACCTATAGTGCTGGTAATTTTAACATTCTTAAAATCCCAGATAATCAAACCAAAATATTCATAGCTCAGGACAGAATCCAAGTAAAGAATTTAATACCTTGAGATAATATTGTATGAATGTGCTTGAGAAGAGAAGTTACATTTGTCAGCACTATTTAGCTACAAAGGGTGGCCATAAGGATCATTTCCAGCCTGTCAGTCAGCACTATGTGCACTGTATTGAAGGCAAAGGTCCAATTATCTTCAGCCAGACTTGGATCAGTATGACTGGGGAGAAACACAAATGTCTGAAATGCATCAAAGTCTGATTATAGTCAACACAGAATCAATGCCAAGTCTCCATGGATCCACAAAAACCTGTCCAAGTTGGCAATTTACCTTAAATATCTCTGCACAGGATAAACTTTTGGTTCTCTGGAATTGTTTGATCTGATGAATAGATAAGACATGCAATCAATGTACCTTATTTGTATTAGATTTTATATACTGTCTATAGCACTATATTTCTTAATAATGTTGAAGACAATTATCCTCCATACATGCTTTAATTAAAATGACAGATTTGGGCTTATATGATTGATCTTGAAGATTCTTGTTTGCTTACCTACTCATTCTCCAGATCAGGCACTATATGTAGACTAATATATTTCATATATGGTGGTTTTCCCCATCCCCCTCCCAGCTCATACTGTAGCCTTTAAGAAATGATTTATTTTCTCATTTTGGCTAAATAATTCTTTTACTAAGAAGTACTGGTCAATACTCAACTCAAACTGTTGAGTTGAATTTACCTTCATGGATGATAAAATGTAGTGATTAAAAACTCCAATGGATGTTACTTAGCAAAAGAATACTATGTATAAGATATAAAATATGGAGAAGGAATGGCAATATTTTAGAAGACATACTCTTACATGAAAATGGAGACTAATGGACCCTCATGAATGATTCTAGGTGGAAAATAGAAACAGAATGGAGTTATCATATTGCATTCCTTAAAAGAATACAATGGGGGGCCCTCCCTGGTGGTGCAGCGGGTTAAAGCACTGCACTACAAAGTTTAAGCCACTTCCTCATGAGTTTGATTCCCGCCTGCCCCAGAGGAGTCCACATGGCGAGGCAGACCTCTCCTGACCCGCCCGCTGCTCCCCTCAGCAGTGTACTTCGTCGATCTGCCTGTTCTGTTCCCCACTCTGTCTCTGGTGAAGCCTCTCGCCGCCCCTGAGCTTCTGGCCTGTACCCCAGTTCTGTATGTACAAATGGATAAATCTTAGAAAAAAATTAAAAAAAAAAAGAAGACAATGACCCAGGTGTTATATATCAACATTTTTATTAGTTATCTTTTAAATTTATATAACAAAGCCATCTGTCTTATGGATTGCATAATATTCATCTTCGTCATAAAGACTTTTTTAATTTCTCTTTGTTTTGTTTTATTATTTTCAAATTTCTTCTTTGGAGTTAGTGCTTTTCTTCTGGGATTTCTTCTTCTATTCACTTGCCCTACATATTTAAATATTTTAATAAGTAAATAATGCATTTCTTAAATTCTAAATATGGAAGGAAAACTACTTTATATATTTTTTTTGAGGATAAGAAACATATCAACTTGGAAAATTGTACACAGCATGGGTATCTTGCACTTATTTCATCATTGAACTCATCAACTCCTTCTTTGAGGATGGTTCTCCCATTCAAATAGACTATAGTATTAGGTAAGTTAAGAAGGAACTAAACACAAAGAGAATTTTTCTCATAAAATTGTTGTGAATGGAAGAATATTTGTTCTCTGGAAGTCATGTTGGTTAAACTCCTGGATTCTTGATTAAATCAAGGTAGGGGATATTATGCATGTCAAAGACTACTTAGCACAACTTTCTTCCCATAGCTAATCTTGTTGCTTAAAGGCCTTTGACATCATAATGGAACCTTCAGACTAGAAGCATCCACAATGAAGCTGGCATTAGTCTATATTCAAACATATGTCATTCTGAATTATATCCCCTGGTAACCTGTAGCACTTGAAGCTAGAAAACTCTCCCTAGAAATAGAAATAAGAGAATATTGTTTAAATAACCTCTATCTCTAGATGACTTAAAATATTTTGACAGATCTGTATTTTTATTTAAAAATGAATCAAATAAAATTCAATCAGAAAAGCAGCATCTGTTATTAATCAATATCCTTGCAAGAGAATTAAAATGGACTTTTTCTCTCCTCTGAAATTTACTAATATATATTTTATCCCATTCTACTCATTGAGATCAGATGCATTTATTCTGCATCAGATTTTAGAATTGCATAAATAATAAAGTCCTCTAAGCTGATGGCATGAGAACATTTGTGTAACAATGTAATCATGAGAAAAAAATCTACATTTAATTTAAAGCATTCTAAATGAATTTTAAACTCTTGTTCTCTGAGGCCAGGTTGTGCCATAACTAATGTTTTGTATGAAATCTTGTACTGTTTTATCTGAGATTATATCTTATGTTCTTGTTTATAACTTTGGAAGTATTACAACAATACACATGAAAAAGGATACTGAGCAAATACAAATGGAAAAAACTACATTCACTACTCACATAAAGTGTTAAGTGTAGTCTATATTTATATGCAGTCTCTCCCCCCCATATATATATGCAGTAAACATTTACTTGACAGTCTCAATCTTTTCTAGTGAGTTTAATGATGGTTTTTCTTGTTTTAAACCTGTCACAGTATTCATTTCTGACCATTTTTATTGTTGGAATTAGTTGACTTCTATCATTTCTAAAACTCTAGTTCAGCCCCATGAATGTCAGTTTTAATCACTAAATGCCAAGCAATGTGAGAATTCCAGAATGTACCTTTGCAAATGATTACATTTTAAAACAGCACTATAGTTCATGAAATGACCTAAGCTGGCAAAAATTCAAGGTATAAGAGGTCCCTGAATATGTGGTTATTCCTTTTGTTCTCCCTAAAGCCTTTAGCCGAGTTATTCATCAGACTTGAAAGAAAAAAAATACAAAGCAGTGGTATTAAACTTTTCAAAGGGGCTGCAAGTCTTATGTGGACACAAACTATCTTTGCATGTCCTTGATTTTTCTATATAGGAAATGTCTATGCTAGAACTTCATTACTGGAGCTCAGTTTTATTACTGACATTTACTTTTCATATTTCTCAAAGAATGAAACAACCTGCTAGAAATTTACTGAATATGTCAAGTGCTTTTGATATCTTAATTTGGGCAATATCTGGGGGTAGTGGGCCTTGTTCTACTCTATCATAGAGGATCCCTGTTGGCACAGTGGGTTAAGGTGCAACACTGCAAAGCTGGTCACAGCCACTTTGGCATGGGTTCGAACCTCGGCCAGGGAGGTGACGCACATGGTACAGCAGGCTTCTCCTGTCTCACCAGCTGCTCCCCTCAGCAGTGTACTTTGTGGGCCTTTCCCCACTATGTATGTGGTGAATCCTTTCAGTACCCCTGCACCTCTGGCTGTACCCCATTTCTGTGTGAATAAGTGAATAAATATTAAGACAAAAAAAAAGTATATCAATTGGGAATACAAAGTTTCTACTAGGTCAAGACTACTTATGGACCTGAGAATGTGAGGTTATGTGATAAATCTAGAGAGTTCTATCAAAACTCTTAAAAATAATTATCTCCTGTCTCCTAGAAAGTTATAATTGCCTCTGGAAGCTATAGTAGCAGCACATGCCCTCACTGGCCACTAGAGGCTCCAAGGAGAATTGTAACTGGTGACTGAAGTCATTGACTGCTGTAGGTAGTGTTAGCTAGAAGGGTTTGCTGGTGAGGATAGGTAGCCCCAGGGGAAAACCGAGAACTATTACATTTTGGGGGTAGAGCAACAGATAAGAAATATACGAGATTGTAGAAGGGGAAGCAAATTAATTCAGTCTTTGGAATTCAGGGTGTTTTGGATCTTCAGCATTTGAAGTAAGCAGATTTCTGTCCCCACCTTGCCAATCTTCCAGAAGTCTGCTATGGCCTCTGAAATTGGAAACCTCCAACAACCAACCTCAGAGAGGAGAATTTTGGAGACTTTGCAAGTAGCCAAGTGACTGTATCTGTTCCAGGTTTCGCTGCTGTTACAGTCTGGAGGGGAGGTGAAGATATGGCCTGGTGCCTCACTGAGCTGAGTGTGGTCATGTTTTGTGTACTTTAGCTATTGCAGCTGCCATCTTGATTTTTCTCTTGTGTGCCGATGTGTTGGAGCTTCCCGGCAGCTCGGGGAGTGTCTCTTGTTGAGTCTATTGTTGTCCTGATGAGTTGAAATCTGGCCTGAAGTCTGGCTGCATTGTGCTCCAGGTCAGCAAGGCAAGGAGATGCTGTCTTGCATATGCTACTTATTGTTTGGGAAAGGAGCTCCAGGTCCTCAGTAGTGGGCAGGTGTCATCTTGGCTGCTTTTTTTTTTAAAGACTGAAAAACATTTGACACTGATTTGAGTGAGGTAAAAGGTCATTTTTGGCTTCAGTAATTCTTGTTTTTTACTGGTTTGTTAAATAAAACCCACTGCTGTGGCTCCTTGAGCCTGAGTAGTCTTGCAATTGTGCATGGGTAAAGAATCCAGACAATGACCAATAAACTATTTGGGCAGTGTTCATAGTCAGTTTTACTAACCCTTGCTGCTCTGTATCAGAATGACCTTTAACTTAGAAGTGTAGGGAAAAAAAAAAAAAACAAAAAAACTCAGAAACAATTATTTATCCACAGAGACAATTATATGTACAGGTAGGTCCAAAAGGAACATAGAACTCAATCATACTGCCCTATAGCTGGTCTTCCTGGGACACGGGAACCAGATAGATTGGCCGACCAGCAGGATTAACTTGTCATTGACTTCAAGGACAGGAGTGATGCACAGACAGTCTCCCAAATGAAGGCCAGGCTTCTTTTATGGCAAACAGTATTGTAATTCATAAAAATAATTAGAGTAGGCCCTCCCTGGTGGTGCAGCAGGTTAAAACACTGCACTAAGAAGCTTAAGCTACTTCAGCATGAGTTTGATTCCCTCCTGCCCCGAGGTGACCACATGGCTCAGCAGACCTCTCCTGACCCGCCCGCTGCTCCCCTCAGCAGTGTACTTCA
>NW_004567111.1:55700468-55705124 GCF_000260355.1 Condylura cristata | reverse complement strand
CCGCTGCTCCCCTCAGCAGTGTACTTCTTCGATCTGCCTGTTCTGTTCCCAGCTCTGTCTCTGGTGAAACCTCTCACCGCCCGGGAGCCTCTGGCCTGCACCTCAGTTTTGTATGCACGAATAAATAAATCTTAAAAAAAAATAGATAAATTCTGTTGCTTATAACAACATGGATAAAACTAAAATGTATGCTTGGTTAAATAAGACAGATAAAGACAGAAACCATATTATTCCACTCATATATGGTAGATAAAGAAGCAAACCAACAAAAATGAATGAATGAAAATGAAAACAAAATTGTAGGCTGTAAGACAAATTATTGGTTACAAGAAAGGAGGGGAGGAAAGAGTAAATTTTGAGTGATAAGGGTCAATTCAATTGTATGGTACTAGACAGAAACTAGAACATAAAGTAATGTGCATATGTGTTGATTTATATGGCTTTGCACCTGAAACTTATATAATCTTATAAAACAATGTTATTTCATTTAAAAAAATATTTTTTTCTCTACTTCTTAATCATCTTTTCAGCTTTTAAGGCAAATGTATACCCCAGCCTCAGAACTCTTGAGTGCAACTCAATGAGTCCAGTAGTGAGCTCCTAGTCTAAGGCATTCTGTCTAAACAGAACAAACATGTGTTAGAAACAAAACAAACCAAAATGAAACACAAGCATTAGAAAATAGATTGAAGGTGATAATTGGCCAAGCAGGAGGAAGGGGAGGGGGTGAAATGCACAAGCTATGCAATCAAGATATGATTAAAAAGTAATGTTTTTCAAACGCTAAGGTCTAAACTATTCCTTGAGAAGATTTTTTTTTAAAGATTTATTTTATTTGTACATACAGAACTGGGGTACAGGCCAGAGGTTCAGGGGCTTCACTAGAGGCAGAGTGGGGAGCAGAACAGGCGATCAACGAAGTACACTGCTGAGGGGAGCAGCGGGCGGGTCAGGAGAGGTCTGCCGTGCCTTGTGGTCACCTCCAGGGCAGGCGGGAATCGATTTCATGCGGAAGTGGCTTTAGCCTTTCAGTGTAGTGCTTTAACCCGCTGCGCCACCCAGGGAGGGCGGGGAGATTTTTTTAATGTAGGTTACTTGCCACACTTCCACAGATTAGGCCAAGTCCTGTCAGGTGTCTGATATTTAAAATGAGTATCCAAGCTGATTTGAATGAAAGTTGTCTAAAATTATATTTCAAAAAACCACCAACCTGATCAGTTCTTTCACAATTTGTTTTTCAAATTTCGAGAAGTGAACTCCATCTATTTGCATAATATAATAAAGCAAGGAATGTTTTCTTCTCATTTGGTTTAATTTATTTTTTTTAGATTTATTTATTTATGGATCTAAGAAGTGAGATGTAGATCAGAGGCGTAGGATCGGGGGGAGAGTAGTTGGAGGGCAATCAGTGAAAGGATTCACCCAAGACAAAGTAGGTAACAGAACGGACAGAACTACTGAAAGACACTGCTGAGGAGAGCAGTGGGTGAGACAGGAGAGGCCTGCTGTGCTATATGAGTCAGCATCCTGGCAGGGATCCAACTCTTGCTGCAGTGACTGGCAATAGCTTGATAGCACTGTGACTTAAGGCCTACACCACCAAGGGGGCCTTAGGTTAATTTTATACTGAATTTGACGAATGCCTTGCAATCTTCTAAAATGTTGCCCTATTATTTATGACATGAACTACAAAGAAAGCATCATTGTAGATTTTGTGTTAATATTCTGATTCTGGAGAATGGAGTTTAAACTAAGTTCATAGTGGACGAATAGATTAGATAAGAACTAAAAGAGAACATTGGGGGCCCTCCCTGATGGCACAGAGGGTTAAAGCACAGCACTAAGAAGCTAAAGCCACTTCAGCATGAGTTCGATCCCCACACTGAGGTGACCCACATGGCGTGGCAGACCTCTCCTGACACACCTGCTGCTCCCCTAAGCAGTGTACTTTGTTGATCTGCCTGCTTTGTTTCCCACTCTGTCTCTGGTGAATCCTCTCACCACACACCTGCACCTGTGGCCTGTACCCCAGTTCTGTATGCATAAATAAATAAATCTTTAAAGATAGAGAGAGACCATTGGAAAGTGTCCATGTCTAAGTTAAAGTGGCAAATTTTAGTTGTTCAGCTTTGCAATGAACTCTTTATGAGAGTGAAAGATTACTCAGAAAGCTTGATCCACCAAAAGTGATTTATCCCTGAAATACTGCAAAGCAAGATTTTAGGATGGTGTGAAATATGGCTCAACATTATTGAAATACAAATTAATTAATTTCTAGAATATTTTGCTATTTTCCTGAACAGTGGGGAAAAAGATTTGGAGGGGACAAATTAAAACTATAAGAAAATACAAGACATGACCTTGTTCCTCAAGGATTTTATAAACCAGGTGAGTAGTTAATGTTTCATGCTTGTGAAACATTTGTGAATAATTTAAACTGGTAAATATGATTAAGTATTAAAACCGACGTTAATTCTAAACCTCCAGGAATAGAAATACTATCAAATATGAAGTCCACAGCATAAGAAAAGCCATTAAAGGCTGAAAAATTCAGGAAAAGCGGATGCCATCTGCTTTATTTCACTGTTGAATATATACATATATTCACATAAATAAAATCCTCAGATAATGTCACTGACTTGGAGAGGACTTTAATTCTGGTATTGCCTGTAGTTAATGCTTTGCAAGAATAAGGGATAAGAGAGAAACCCTTCTCTTGAAGAAGATATAATCTATCTGCCCTCAAAGATGATCTATTCTATTCAAGGAGTCTATATGTGGTGTTGAGACAAGGAGTATGATCCTACAACATTGCCTGAATGGCAAGGAACCAGGTAACTGTGAATAAGCAGATCAAAGAAAGGTCACTTATAAACACCTGGCTTGGGGAGTGATTCTCTGAATTGACATTTACAATAGGTGGGCATATATGTACTAGGAGTAACAGTACAAAATCTGCAAGGCGAGGCTAAACCAGGAGATGAAAAATTCCTGGTAGGGAGAAAAACAATCTCAGAATGTGGGATGAGCATATGTTTATCTGGATAACCAAGGAGTTTTTGTATCAGAGTATATGCACTCAAGATGGGGTTTGTGAGAGGAACAATAGTTAAAAAGAATTTTGGAAACCAAAATTGAAAACTTTAGAAATGTAAAGATTATTATACCTTGTGATTTTGCTTTATTTTCATTTGTCTTTAGCCATCTTGAAAGCAGAAGAATAAAAGATCACATTGTTGGTGCATTTTTTGTTTATACTTAATTTTTACCCTACATTTAGAAATAGATTTTCATCTTCTGTCAGTTCCAGTTCTCCTACTAGTATGATACAAGCCTGACCAAGACTCATCATAGCCTTACTAGCTACAGTTTAGGGTCCCTGTTGATATTAGAAAGATATTTGTTTATAATAAAGGAAATCTGATTTAATAGGGAGAGAAAGGATCATTGTAGGTCTTCTTAATTCATTGCTCAAAAGAAAGCACTATTGTATTGCTCATGTACTCTCATTTATGCTTTGTACAAAGCTTACTCTTGCAATGAGGAGGTGCCAATGGTCTAACCTACATTCTCTTCTTGTCTTATAATGGGAGAACAATAGGCAAAGCAAAAGGCTGGTGCAAAAGTTAAGAATGCATTGAATTCCAGCTTCAAGGGGAGGAGAAAGAAGCACATCTAGGAATTTCCCATTTGTAAACCAGACTTTGAATGTGAAACATTTGTGAGTTAAGATTTCAAAAAAGGGAAGAAAAGAAAAGAAATGTGACACTGTTTTCGTCCAAAAATGTTAACTCTCCCACCAAGTGGGCCTGACACAATTAGGGTGGAAACAAAAGGGTCATCTGTTCTAGTTCATCAGCCAGACCACCAACAACACTAACTGAAACCTCCCAGCATCAGGCATGCCCAACTTTTTCGGTTTCAAAAGAAACATTGCTAGGTTCAACAGACACAGATGGAGCTCTGACAATCGCCATGCTCCTGCTGTCACTGTGCAAACTGGGCCCACCAGTCAGTGAGCTTTAGTCCTGAGAGGATGAAATCAAGGCAACCTGGAGACACCAGTGAGGCCAGAATGGGCTTTCATGCTGTTCTCACCTCATCTCAGCACCCACAACAGGTGTAGTGAAGAAAGGGGACAGGAACACTGCCTTTTAGCATCTGAAAAACCACACAGGGGCTTATAATGTCCCAGTGTAGATGACAGAAATGTAGAAATAAGGTCCTATAGAAATATGACCATTTCCTGGTGAGGGCAATCTAAAACATAACTGCCCACATCAAAGTTCGCAGAGTCCTGATCAACAGCATCACCCAGAATTTGTGAGACATGCAGAATTCTAGGTGTCAACCTTCTCTATTTATGCAATATCTTCATTTTAACAGGCTTCCCAAGTGATTCTTCTGCACATTAAAGTTTTATTAATACTGGTCTAAAGAGTTTGAAAGAGCACTTGGTGACTGGTTAATAATAATAAAGTGAAAAGAGGTTAACTAAAGAAAGGTCTTCTTACATTTTTTTAACCCCTATATGTTGGATTGCCTGAAATTAACATTTAAAACTAACTAAATGACAACTTAAACATTAATTAATTAGTTAATTAGTTTGTTTGTTTATTTATGTAGAACTGGGACACACCAGTCAGAGATACAGGG
>NW_004567111.1:55698437-55699813 GCF_000260355.1 Condylura cristata | reverse complement strand
AAAAAAAAGTAGATAACCATGCCTGGGGGCACTTAGCCTCTAATCTCTATCTCTATTACATTTTCTAGCTGCTCTTCTGTTTTAATATGATTTAACTATTGTGCTTAAACTAAATTTTGGTGGAAAGAGACTCTTAAAACACACATAACATTTGAGAAGTCTCTATGGTAGAAGTTTGAACACTTTTGGAACCAAGAGAAGGCCCTATTTTTTAATCGGATCAGCACAAGCAAATAGTTATTTGGGAATATTCAGAGAAAACTTGATTTAATGATCATCAATCTGGTTTGACATTAATGGTTTTTAAAACTACAAATTCTGTTTGAAAATCTGATTCCCACAGCAGTATAGTTTTTGCTTTCAGCAAAATAAATCTTGGAGACTTTTGCACTTTGGTGACTCCACCTGATCTTCTTCAACCATTCTTAAGGATAGGCCTCTGAAGATATCCAGAATAGTTCCTTCCCAAGTCCTTCCCTGTGTCACTTAGTCTTAAGGGATATTTTCAGGAAAGTTCAAATTTCAAATCCTATAGGCTCCAGGAGGGAAACTTTTACCATCCCCTTAAATCCCTAGAAGAATGAGGATTGGGTGTGTTGCCCAGATTTAAGATTACCTTTAGAAAACACCTTGCCATCAGAGAAACCTATTCTACATCAGGGTAAACATTTAGTAACAGGACATCTGTTACATAAGTCATGTTTTTTTCCAAAAACATCAGACACCTATCCCATTCTATCACTCAGGCTAAAACTCCTGGTTTATCCTATTTGCTTGGAATTTATAGCCATGTAGTTTTTCCATACATGTGTAACACCATTTATTCTTTTCTATTGCTAACCTGTCTGATATTATTTTTATTACTCACCAGGCCAGAGAAGAATCTGAATGGGGGCAGGAGGTAGTGAAGGGAAAATTTCCTCTCTGCACCTATATTGGGTTATGGTTAGTCTGAGTTGTGGCATGGGCAGCCCAGCCTGTCACTATTACTGTCCAGCAAGGAGCCTCAGTGACATGTTTATAATGATGCAGCTATCCAGATGTTCACCTTAAAAATACACACAGGAAAACCACACCATCCATTGTCCCATTTTAGTTTTCACTCAAAGGAAAGTAGCATTTTCAAATTATCTCAATGAAAAACTTTCATTTCAAAGTCAGATAAAATATTTTCCTTTAGATTTCAGAGTGTCCCATCTTACCTGTAAGCCTGCAGCTTGTCCTTCTCCACTGTGGACACTGTTACAAATGACTTTTAATTGCTCTGTAGGAAGGTTCTTGGAGTATTTACACTCAGTTGTTTAAGAGTCCTACTACAGATCACTCTCAGGGAATTCTCACACACACTCACCACGACTGGTTGGCAAAAGTCAACA
>NW_004567111.1:55681853-55698102 GCF_000260355.1 Condylura cristata | reverse complement strand
AACACCATTTTAAAGGTTCACTCTTTTGCATCTAAATAAATTTATTGTGAACCAGATTTACTCCAGAATAGATGAAGACTGGCACAGCTGTTACGTGGCTCATGCTTGTAAAAAATACCTTGTCCTCTAGCCTGATGCATATAGTTCAGAATGGGGTTCCATTGGGTAGAGGAGGAATTCACAACTTCCACAAATTGAGAAGCAAAGGTCCTATCAGAGAAGAATCTCAAACTTTACCATCTTAAGGACATTATCAGAATGTAGATAACTTTGAATGTCTTCACTAATTACTAGTTTCAAGTATTTTGATGTTTGAAAACAGAGACAAAATATAAGATCAAGATAAAATACTTTAAATGTCATATATAAGTATGACATGTTTTCAAGATATTTTGGAAGAAATTAATAAAATAATTCCATACCGAAGAGCTGAAAATTATTTACACTTATATGTGTTTCTTTCCAGTATGAAAAACAACATATGCATATCTGTAAATTTTTGGGTACAAAGAAATACCTTCTTTAAAGAAAGTTATCTTTGAGATGAGCTGACTTCAGAAGGATGGACAAACACCAACTCTAAATAAACTAACAAATTTCAGTAACAATTTTCGGTCACATTCATTTTTAGTATTGACTTTCTGTTGTCTTAAGTAATGAGCCCCAAAGTGAAAACTAGGGTGAATGAACTGATCTAAAAGGTTCATTTTGTCTGGTTATAATGGCATAAGTACTGGTTAGCCTGCACAGACCGGGTCAATGTCAGTTGTCTCAGTTTAATTATTAATAGTGCCTTTGTCTCCTGCTTAAAGGTGTTTCAATTGAGAGGATAAATTATATGGTCATTTGGTATAAAAGGCAGCCTGCTTTTAATGTGTCCACAGACTTTGTGTGGAAAATTAACTGTTCACCTGGGTATTGAATTTGCTTATCCAGGGAAAAATCTTTCTTTCGCATACAAGATTTTGTTGGTGGTCCCTTGCCTGGATTGTCACTTATAATTGCCTTTCCCTAGAGCAACAGGCCCATTTAGTCAACTTTGCTCTATTCAGAGGTGGGTGGTGGGGATGGGATGTGGGGTGTGTGGGGGGTCACCCTCTCTTAATCCCAAACAGCTTTCTTGAGGAGATGGAGGAATGAATAACGTTAATGTGTATACACTAAGAAATGGATGAATTGCATTGCTTGCACTAGAGAGGTCATTTTTCAATGTTGCCGAGTGGATTCTGTCTATTAGCTCATCTTTTACTTTCATCTCCACTTTAAATTTTTTGTGGATAAACCCAAAGGTAATGAACCAGAAAATCCTAAGGTTATTGTATTTTTGTTATGAATTCCGGTTCCTAAGAGTTTGCAACTCAGGTGCAAAAATTTGTTCTGACTTGAAGTGACTTGAAAATTGAGTTAGGAGGTTCAAACTTGGGGTCAAATATTTTCTTAGAGACTGACTAGTTTATAGTTAGGAGAGGAAGGTAACAGAAAGCTTGTGATTTTTAGATCTTTTGAACTCTAATCAAAAATGAAATGTGGAAGGACATGAAGGTGAAATGCTAATTTATCCCTAGTCTCTTCTACATCACTGTCTGTTTAAGTTGGGAATAGAACTTAATTAGACTCACAGATTTATATTTGCAATTACCTTGTTATTTCCTTGTTCCATAATTGTCTTCCTTCTCTGGAAGAAAAGATTTATGAAAGCAAATGACTTTGCTAAGCAGTTACCTGAGTGCGACCAGAACAATGTAGCACACACCTGCTCATATGCTAAAAGTTCACCCCACCCTACCTGACAGTCTTCAGAGAATTTGTACTGAGATTTCACCTTCACTGTCTGATGTAAATCACCTGAACTTCACCGTTTCCTCTGCCAGAGCAGAGCTTTAGCACTGGTGGAAACCTATTTTTCTTATGCATTGTCAATCTTGTTTTCAGTACTGAATAATATTACACAGTATATATCTTAATGCATTATATATTTTTTCCATAAATAGACATTGAGTTATTTCTGAATATGGAGAATTAAGAAGATGGTTTCTGTGAGTTTAATGGTATGGGACTCAATAAAGACATATTTGGGCCACTCCTGACCATGAGACTGCAGATGTTCAATTTCACAAAAGAAAACACAATTACTTTACACATTGCTGTATGATTTTTCACTCCCACTAACAATAGATAAAAATCTCCATTGAGCCACATCCTTCCTCATACTTGATATAGTCAGACATCTGAAAGGACTTAGAAAGGCATTCTATTTCTTTTTTAAAGATTCTTTTATTTATTCATATAGAAGTAAGGTACAGGCCAGAGGTACAGAGTGGTGAGAAAATCCACCAGAGACAGAGTGGGGAGCAGAACAGGCAGATTGACGAAGCACACTGATGAGGGAAGCAGCAGCTGAGACAGGAGAGGTCTGCCGGGCCATGTGGATCAACTTTGAGGTCGGGGATGGAACTCTGCAGCCAGCTTGCAGTGCTGCACCCTAAACCATGGCGCCACAGGGAGGGCCCTGAAGGCTCTGACTTTCAGATTTATTACTCCTAAGTATTTCCTTCTCTATGAAATGCCCATTCCTCTGTTTTATTCAACTTTCTTTCTTCTAGTGCTTTTTTAAATTCCTTTGAAAAAAATGTGTTTATACATTGTTGTACTAGTCCTTTGTAAGGTTTTCTCATTCCCACCTCCCATTTTGTAGTTTGCTTTTTGTCTTATTTGAGGTGTCTTTTGCATAAAATTTTTTTTAATAATTATTTTATTCATGCATCCAAGAATTGGAGTATCGGCCAAAGGTGTGTGTGTGGAGTGGGGAGTTGACATTATTCACCAGGTATAGAGTAAGTTGAAAAACAGGCAGATTTTCTGAAATACACTGCTGATGGTCGCAGAGGCTAGACAGGGGAGTCGACTATGCCATGTGGGTCACCTCCCTGGCCTGAGATACAACTGCAAATATTGTGGCTGTTGATAGATTCATTGTGCTAAAACTTAACCCTTGTGGCACCAGGGAGGCCATTGAGTAAGATTTTTTTTTAACTTTAATGTAATCATATATATATATATTTGGCAAGTTTTGCATCATGTTTAAAAAATGTTTCCCTGCCCTGAGGTAATAAAGCTGTTTGCCTGTATTTTATTTTTTTTTTAAGCTTCACATTGACATCCAAGTTCCTAATCCATCTGGAGTTGATTTTTTGCTATATATATTAAGAAGTAAAAAATCCATCTTAATTTTTTTCCATATGAATGATCAATTCTTCCAGCACCATTTATTGGACTATATTTTCCCCTTTATCAATTTCACAAATAAGTCAAGAAATATTCTGAAAAGTTTCTTGTCCCTAATGATAAAAATGATTGAGTAAAAATTATTATTTCAAATCATTATATATCAGATGATTAGAAATTGATAGCTATTTAATCATAATGAATTATAATGAAATTGCTGCTTTTGTATGATTTTTATCATTTTATGAAGAAGTTAAATGAGGCTAAGAAAGTTTCAGTGGGTGTTATAACTAGAATGAAGAGATGTCAAATGTTTCCTGAGGTCTTGTAGGTGATTAGTCAGAGTAAATATTCTAACACAGGCCTGAAAATCTACTTTCACTCTCAGGAAGAAAATGAAATAAGGACAAATATTCTCTTGCTTTTTCTTAGTTTAAAGAAAATGAAAAGGTCCCAACGAGTTAGAATGTCACACTGCAAACTAGCTCAACGAGTTAGAATGTCACACTGCAAACTAGCCACAGCGGCTTAAGTATGAGTTTGATCCCCACCCCAGAGGTGACCCACATGGCCAGCAGGCTTCTCCTGACCTACCTGCTGCTCCCCTCAGCAGTGTACTCCGTCAGTCTGCCTGTTCTTCTCCCCACTCTGTCTCTGGTGAAGCCTCTCACCACCCCTGCTCCTCTGGCTTGTACCCCAGTTCTGTATGCACAAATAAATAAATCTTTTTAAAAAAGAAAAAAAGACTGTCCCTCTGATAAATCGGTAGATTGCTATTGCCCTTGGGAGAGCTAACTTCCCTTGCCTTTTGCAAGGGTCATGCATTTAACACTCAGTTTCTCTGCTTGCTACTATCAGGTTCACTGGAAACAATTCATTTTCTCAGAGTCAGATTAAGTAACAAACATAGGTTATCCATTGTCTGAAAAGCCTCTTCCTTAGGATTAACTCCTGCTCCAACCCAGCTCTCTGACACGTGTGCTCCACTGAGTGCTGCAAGATCTAGGGATTCCATGTTGCAATCACTGAGGATGGTGGAGAGAGCATAGAGCAAGTTCAGGAACTCATGTGCACTCAAAAAAACACTGGAAGAGCTTGAGAACCATTAGATTAAGACATATTACTACTCAGCTTTCTGGGGCAACATATAAATACACTAACATATTTCACATGGAGTCATTCAAGTGCTAAGGTCTACACATACTAATAAGCAAAATAAAATGGCTTTTAAATGAAATTAGGAGATCCAGTCCCTGAAGTGACGTTCTGAAATATTGTCTAATATTGCTACTATCACCCTCGTCTAAAGTAGCTATACTCGATCTTAAAGCTGTCATGATCAGCATTTGGGTAACTGAGGCATTCTCTCTCCTCTGTTTCATTTTACAGCACTTTCCTCCTCTGTGGCACAGAAGTGATTTTGAAAGGATGGTGCAACTTTCATTTCAGTAAATTGTTTTAAACTTGTTGCAATTTCAGAAAAGATGTTAGAAGCATGAGAAAACAAAAACAGAATCAATTTTTCCAACTCAGATCCCCTACCCTTTTATTAACAGCATGGTTGTGGACAAGTAAATCAGGGGTTGCCACACTTCTGGAGGCTAGTTTGCAGTGCTACATCCTAACCTGTTGAGCCACCAAGAAGGGACCTTTTTATTTTCTTTAAACTAAGAAAAAACAAGAGAATATTTGTCCTTATTTCATTCTCTTCCTGAGAGTGAAAGTAGATTTTCAGGGTCACTAGAAGCCTGTCCAGGTTTTGTGACCTACTCTGCTGTAGCCACTTAAAAGCAGGCACAGGACTATGCATACACAAAGGCATGTGCAGTACGACAGTCAACTTGACTAAGGGACACTGACACTTTAATTTTATTTAATCTCCTGTTCCAGGCTCTTGTTGGACAGACACCACCAGCTTCATGAACTGAATGAGCAACTTTTGCGTTGGACTATGGGTTACTACGGTCACTATCTGGGATAAGACAGCTGGCACTCTGTTTATAATTTGTTGATGAAGGCATATTAAGATATTGAAAAGGTCAGGCGCCTATGCAGAAACCTTTCTCAACTAGCTGGCTTCTCTGCAGAATCATCTTGTAAGCCTCGAAGGCTCATAAATACCTGGCTAGAAGGTATTTATGGTTTGAAAAATCCCAGGTTAAAGAGTATCACATTTCAGATAAATAAGAACAAATTATAAGAATCTAGTTTATTAATCTAAGAAAACTCTCATAAGGAATATTTTCTCTTCCTTCTCTGCTCATCAATTCTATTAAAGATCTTTCACATTAAGAGTCTGCTTTGTTTTTGGTATACAAATGTCTGGATTCTTTTAGAATGTGCAAGTTTGTGGGTCTCCAGTACTTCTTGTTTGTAGGCTAACAAAACCATTCAAAAACATTTGGTTTCAGGACCTGACTAGTAGCTCAGGGGTTAAAGACATAGCACTCTCAAGTTACAGCCAGCTACCAGCACAATTTGGATCCCTGGCCAGGGAGCTGACCCACACGGAGAACATCGGACCTCTCAGTAGTGTATTTCAGTAGAACCACCTGTTTTCCCCACTCTGTCTCTGAGAAATCCTCTCACCGCCTCACCTCTGGCCTACACCCTAGTTCTTGTATACATAAATGAATAAATATTTTTTTAAAAAATTGGTGTCCTGTTGAATTATAAGTTTGTACATTTAACAGTATATAATGATTCTGGTTTCTTCAATATTAAAATATTAATTCATTTTTATTACAAAAGTAGCAGAAAAACAAACAATTTGGGGTCAAAACTGAAACAAATTTTCTATTTTCAGAAGATAAAATACTACTGAGAAAAAATTTTGGGGGTATTCAAATTAATAAATTATTTGATAAACTTAGGCTTTTTATTATATGTTTTAGTTTATTTAATTTTGCATTACCAAAAGCTATGGTACAAAGATGAAAAGTCTATTATGTGGAATAATTATCACATAGATCAGAATCAAAATCCAAATATTTTGAAGATAAACTGTATCACAAACTAATCATTTGGAGTGCTTAAATCTAGGTTTGCCCTGAACTCAAAAATTTCTAATCATTTAATTAATACCACTTTTTAATTAAAACTTTAAAAGATAACGCTAACTGATCTTTATTTGGCATTGATATGTAAATTCCTAACTTACTTCAAAGTTGAAGGGAAAAATAAAAACAGCTGTTTTGCCTGATCCTAATTTTTGTCTTTGGTATGATTAAGATGAGGGGAAAAATCTGTCTTAAACTGAGATGTTATTTAACAAGTAAAAGGCCAAAGTCAATTGTCATACCCAAGTTATGAAGTCCTTATGCAAGCAACAACTTATAACGGAAATTTTGACCTACCTAAGCTCTGGTAAGGCAACATGTTTCAATAATAACAATAATAATAAATCTGGTTTTTCTAATATCCAAACTCACCCCACATTCTTGCTGTGAGGAAAATCAATTTATATTTCCAGGGAGGAATTCCAGAATAGAATTGGATATTTATCATGACTGAACCAAGCTGAAAACCTCTTTTCATTCTATTTAGGATATTTTCTACATATTTACATTTGTTGTTTTTAAAGTTAATGTCTTAAAAAATATTTCATGTTAACATTGACTTTCTACCTAAACAAAGCTGCCACCATCCTAATTAAAATATATAGCAATTCATATCATTAAATACTCTATTTGAAAAAAAAAAAAACACTTTGTTTTTTTTCATATCAAAGTATGCACTTGCTTTAGTCTTGGCATTTTCCTCTTTAGCTGCCGTCATTCGATTGAAGCATTTACTTTGAAATGCCTGCCAAATATTTTTGCCCAGTACCACAATAACAATGCAGCAGTGTATGGGTGATTTATTATAGCAAGTTTACAATCATGGAGCGTGCATGGAACACTTTCAGCAGTTCAAGCAGAAGCTTTCTCTTTTAAATTGCCTACAGAACATCCCACATAGTATTGGGTGCCGGTCTGATAGTACCTATGCAGATATAAACACTGCCAGGAATTAATTGGTTATCTTTAACTGAAAAATGAAAGTGCAAATACCTATGCACATGCCCATCCAAGAATGCAAAGATATATATAGTTAAATGATTAATATGTATATCTTAATCACTTTTCTCCTCTATGTTTCTTAAGAATTCTATTATTGACACAAATACTTTAAATAAATGAAAACCTTACTTTTTACTTAAGCTTTTTTTTTAAAAAATCTACATTTGTTTATTTTTAAATTTGTAGGGTTATATATTTGCTTCTCATATGTGTGCACAACCTACTCACACTCTACCAAATCACCCATGCCCATAGTCCAACTCCCTCTCTTCCTCCCTCATCTATATTTATTTATACCACTAATTAATGTAAGCATGACTTGTTCGAGTTGCCTATTAGACTTCCCTCAAAAATAACAAAAATGAATGTATTTTCAAATTTGACTCTGGTTTTATTTCTGTGTGTGGCTTTTTTAAAAGATCCACAACAAAGGAGAAAATGCTGTAGGTTGCTGTTCCAATGGCTGATTGCTTATTTAGAAAGGTCGCTGTATCCAAAGGACAGATTGCCAGTTCTTTTGAACTTTCCTTACTTGTCCCTTCTATGGAATTGTCTGCTGGGAGGCAATAGGTAGAGACCACCCAGGGCAGAGCTCATTGAACATCTAGTGACCTTCTGTTACACACCCAGTGAAGCAGTGAGGAAAAATTCCAGACAATGTCTCCACAGAGTTCTGAAGTATTTTCTACTTCATTCTGCTCTTTAAAGACTTAAAAGATGCAGAAGCTGCTGATTATTTTAAAAACAAAGCAAGATCAAACTGGGAATGACCCTAAAGAATGCTGCAGCCAGTGTTCTCTGACCTCCTTCCTCCCACTTCACTTGTCCTATTTCTAGAGAAGAGTGATCTGTTTTCTTTTCTGAAAGAGCTGTCAAGAAAGAAGTCTCCATGAAATATTCAATCACAAATGGTGGAACCCTAAGAAAACAAGTGTGTGCACACTTGTTGCCTGCATACTCAAGTATTAAAAATGGTGAAGCAAATTCTTTACCAAGAAGTTTAAAAGATGGAAGGATGGGGGGAAAAAGCAGTCATTACCACCAACATAATCATGCATACAAAGAAAAGTAAATCCTTAAATATTACCATAAAACTCTGGGGAAAAAATGTGAAATGTGTTTGAGGTCACCCAGTTGTATAATATTGTTAGTGTCACACAACTAAATTTCTTATTCAAATTTATTCTGTCTTTGCAGTTTCAGGCACAGCACCTTACCCATTTTAATATATGATCTAAATTTGATAGTGGAATATTTGCTCAGGGTCATGTAAACATTAATTAGGCCAATGATATTTATTGAATATTTTGCATTGTTCATACACTGAGCTAAATGTTGGGAATTCAAGAGATAAATAGGTGAGGACTCCTATTTTGAATGGAAGTAGAATAAAATAATACAGTTACAAATAAGCAGATTGTTCTCTTGAATACAATGAACATATACCATTTACTACCAGGCCTTGCAAACAGATAACCAAGAAATGTTTGTTTACTAGATGAATGCATTGTCTAACACGGTGAGGTCTTTGGTAATAAATGCAATTTTCATATAAATAGTTCAAATTTTACTTTGTAGTTGTGTATGTGTGCTTTAAAGAATGCTTTCTTTTTCTCCCCCAATGAGTAAGATCATTGATGCCAGCTACAATGTCTGGAAATTGAGTATACTACCAGTCTCTGAGCAAGTTATCTTTTATTTGGTGCCACAATAATTTATCATTCCACATATATCTCTTCAAAACTTAAACAGGACCTATTTCCTTAACAGTTTCCTCAAACTCCCAAGATTTTGCCACATACTTCCAGAATATTCCATATCCCAGAATATTACTTATGCTTGTAAGCATATATATGCATAGATTAAGAGTGATTCAGACTGCAAGGCTATGCCAGTTATTAATTCACCTACTGATCTCAGATGATCAGGATGCAAAACAGATTGGTGTTGGGTGTGGCTATCTGTATTCAGGCCTTACATGAGGAGCTGGACAAAACAGGTGAAACAGACATCTCAATAGCACTCCACTGATGCACCTTTGAATATGCATTTCGTCAAGTGCACATGGGTCATTTTCAATAGTAGGCCACATTTTGGGACACAAGTCAATAGTCAATTAAATTATGATGATTGAAATCATAGCACATATTTTTTTCTAATTACAAAAACCTAGAGATCAACGGTTAAAAAATTAAAAAAAGCATAACTACATGGAGAATAACTTGCTAATGAATTAGAAAAGAAAACAAAAATAAAAATAAATCAAGACTAATGGAAATGAATATACAAGCTACCAGAAACTATGGGAAACAACAATAATACCTTGCATATCTTAGCTTTGCATTGGAAATCCTCAGCAACCCCATAGGCAGCCTTACTTCAGGCTCAGCCACCAGCTCCTAAAAAGCAGACATAACCCCAAATCCATGCCTTGAAAAGCCTGGCTTCACCATGCACCACCAGTCAAACTGAGAGTATATCTCATTCAGTGATCCTCAAGTAGCACCTCTGATGCAAGACTCAAGCTCTAGCCTGAATCACATCAGGTCTCCTTCTATAGCAGGTCATTTCAGAACCCTCTGCTTTCCTGGCCACTGAAACAGGTCCCGAAGACATTGTTCTGGAATGAGGTGAAATACTAGCCACTCAAAAACTAAAATCAGCACTTAACCCCTGCAAGAAATATTGAAAGAAGTCTTAATATCTAAACTAGAGATTGTCATGAACACAAAGGCCTGAATAAGGAATTAAAAAGACACAAAACTTATACTACAATGGCAGTAACAAACATTTATACATTAATAATCACTCAATATGCTAGTGATATGAAATTACCAATAAAAAGATACAGAAGATATAACTGGATTTGGGAATAGAATCCAACTTTTCACTGCCTCCAGGCAGTATGTCCCAATGATCAAGTAGGATCTCTATCAGGAACATAAGGATTTGTCAACAACTGAAAAACAATCAATATAATGTAACGCATTAACAAAAATGAAAGACTAAAGAACATGATCATATCTACATATGCTCAGAAGGCATTTGATAAGATTCAGCATCTATTAATGATGAAAACATTTGGAAAATTTGGGATAAAAGGAAATTTCTTAATATAGTAAAATCCACATATGAAAAACCCACAGTTTGTATCACTCTCAATAGTGAAAAACTGAAAGACTTACTACTAAGATATGGTACAAGACAAAGATGTCCCCTCTCACTACTACTATTCAACATCAAATTAGAAATATTATCTAGGACAATTAAGCAAGACAAATAAAGCAATAAAGGGAATCCAAATTGGGAAACAATTTACAGTTTCATAGCAATCTCATAAGAATCCCAATGATGTACTTAAAAGGAGGAAAACAACAATTACTGGAATTCATATAGAACAACAACAACAACAAAATCTGAATAAACAAAGTTCTCCTGAATAAAAGGTAAAAATGGAGATATCAAATTTGTGATCTAGAAACTGTACTATGAAGTCATAATAAGTAAAACAGCATGGTACTGGGACAAAATAAATGACACAAAACTAATGAAATAGAATTGAGAAATCAGGAATGAATCCACATATATACAGACAACTAATGTATGGCAAAGGAGAAAGTATATACAATAGATGATAAGACTTCAATAAATACAGTAGGAAAAAAATATTAGACTGCTGTATGCAAAGACCACTATCTTTCACCATACAGGAAAATCAACTAAACATGGATAAAATATTTGGATGTAAGTCATATAGTATGTAGAGGAAAACATAGGAGAAACACCCCATTATATAAATCTGAGAAACACAATGTGAATTCATCTCCAGGAACTCCAGAAAAATAAAGGAGTAACTTAACAACTGGAACTATGTCAAATTATATATCTATATAGTGAAAGAGACATGTCAATTAAAGAGTTGTCAAATTAACTGAAAGGGAGAAAATATGTATTAAACATACATCTGACATAGGAATGATATTGAAGATCTATACAGTGTTTATACAATTCAAAAAAAGAAAAAAAAAAGAAAAAGAAAAAGGCTATCAAAAATGGACAGAAGAGATGAATAGGCACTTCTTCGAAGAAGAAATGCAGATGGCCAGCAGACATGAAAAAATGCTAAACACTTTTCATCAAGGAAATCCAAACGAAAACTACAATGAAATGCCATTTCACACAGGTGAGTATGTTTCATATTTTTAAAAAGTGTTAACAAGGGTGTGGGTTAAAGGAACCCAATACTTCTTATAGGAATGTAAATTGGGCCAGCCCATATGGAAATAAGTATGAAAATTCCTCAAAAGACTAAAAAGGGATGCACCATATGATCCAGCAATACCACTCCTAGGTATCTATCCAAAGGGCACAAAAACACTAATTCAAAAGGAAAATTGTACTCTTATGATTATAGCACAATTTACAATAGCCAAGATAGGCACATGACCTAAATGTCCCATACAGATCAACAGATCAGTGGCTCAAGAAAGATGTAGTGTGTGTGTGTGTGTGTGTGTGTGTACACATAATAGAATACTACTCAGTGATCAAAAAAGTTAAACTTAACCCATTTTTGACACTATGTATGGAGCTGAAGGGGATTATGCTAAGCAAGTGAGACAGAGAAAAGGTAAACACCAGATGGTTTCATTTGTATGTGGAATCTAGAGAATCAAACAAAGGATCAGACAAAAACAAACTGTAATATTGACCATGAAAGTAGACCATAGATATAAAACACTCGGGAGTGGATGGTGTGTAGAGAGGGGGAGAGAAGAGAAAAAGGCCAGAGGAGAACTCAGTGGAGTGTAATAGAAAACTTTCGCACTTTGGTGGTTGGAAAACTATGGTAACTGCACCTGAGGGGAGATACCATAATTTTTTTGAAAACTAAACAATCATGTCTGAAAAATAAAAGATAAAAATGTACTCAGGGAAAATTTTAGATTTAAGTTATAAGATTTTATGAAAGTATTTAGATAATGAGCTAAGGAATTGGAAAGATACCCATGCTGTTGGATGGGAAAATATTGTTAGTATTGTCAAAAGGGCTATTATACCTAAGCTAGTAGATAATGTAATAAAACCCCCATTAATACCAACAATATTCATTAAATAAACTGAAAGAAATTATTAAAAGTTATATGGATCTACTAAAGGCTTCAAATAGCAAAAGCAATCCTGAGAAAAAGGAAAGGAAAAGAGCATCATGTTACCTGACTTTCTACTGTAAAATAACAGTAATTTAAAGAACATGATACTGGGGGGAGGAGGGTAGATATATGGATCAATGGAACAGAATAAAAAATCCAGTAATCTACATCAACCTAGAGATACATCTATAGCAGTAGTAGTTTAATCATAAAAGAAAACTTTATTTCCTTTACACAAACTCCATCCACAAACATAAATTCTATTGGATTTGAGTTAGATATAAGACCTAAAACAATAAAAAATAAGGAAACATTATATATTTTACGATATCAATGACAAAGATACTTTGGAAGTGGGGACTTTATGGCAAGGAAAATAAAAGCAAAAAATAATTAGGATTGTTTGGCAAAGGAAAAATATAGGTAGGTTAAAAAGACATCATCCCGCAGGAAAACCCAGGCACCAGGGAGTTTGGCAGGCTGCAGTAGCTGCTTTGCCCCACGCTAAAGTCCTGGAGGTGAAGGGAGATGGCTCAGCTCAGTGAGTGGAGCCCAGGCTGAGGAAAGACTACAAATCTGTTCCGCAAAACTTTGGTTCAGGGAAAAACCGCTCAAACTGCTGACCCCATCGGGAGCACCTGGGCACCGCACAAAGCCACTGATCAGCTCCACCAGCTCCGGAACCCGCAAGATGATGGCAGAATAAAGACGCCAAGACCACTACATCCAAACTCGCATGGGAATATATAAAAACGGACTATACTACAAGTTTCAACCCAAATGAGAATTAGACTCACTAGAAGGAAAATAACAGAGGGAGAACCAGCGATTGGGGAGTTCCCATAAGGGAATTCCTAACCAGAAGCCACACAGACAGGTTTAGCAGAACATTTCAACTCTGATGGGGGAACGCCAGTGGCTTCCTACTTATTTGGCTCCTTTAAAAATGTAGGCACCCAGACTCCAGGAAGCGCTGCAGAAGGAGACTGACAGCTGCAGCAACTTTTTGCCCCAGCCCTGCCACAGCTCTGAGGATAACTGAGACAACTCAGCTAAGGAGAGAAAACCAAATTGTGGGAAAAGACTGCAGCTTGGAACAAGAGACACAAGGATACAACACAGAAGTGTTGCTGTTCTTTGCCCTGGCAGAGCCCCAACAAAGCCCTGGATATAAACTGAGACAACACAGCTAGGTGAGTGGATCCCAAGCTGCTGCGGGGGGCGGGGAAAAAAAAAAAACTATTCTGCTCTACATAGAGGCCGGGAAGTGGAGAAGAGGAACTGACAATTGGGGTCCCTCAATCCTATCGGCATCTCCTGCCCCCACAACAGAGATCTGAGACTAGGCAACATTAGGGTTTGGTCAGGTCTTGGCACCATTCTTAAGGCTTGGTCAACAAGACTCACAAAGCCCCTGAGTAAAAAGGGGGAAAAAAAATTAAACAGGACCCAACCACAGGTCCAACCCTAGGAAAATGCAACAATTTTAACAATCTTTCATGGGCACATTCAACATAGAGAGGCCCTAGGAAGTCCCTCAAACGGGGATACTTGCTAAGCGGTCTACCTGCTTACCACATCTACCCACAAAATCTGTGGTAAAACCCTGGAGTTAAAGAGATAAAGCTGGGCTCTGTGAGAAAAACTCAGGCTGTGGGGAGGCACTGCTCAGGGAGGGACTGTTTGGACTAGAAACAAAGAGCCCTGAAAGCTGAGAGGGAGGACTGGCAGCCTGCTCAGCTGGGAGGATTTCAGCCCTCTGGCACTCCCCTGCACTCCTGTGGGGATGGGAAGATACCGCCCCCACAACAGAGGCCCTAAGACTTGTGAGCCAGAAAGGCTCACAGTACTTACAGAGTAAACAAAGCCGGCCACCAATCCAGCCACAGGCCCAGCTCCAGGGAGACCTACAACATTTCTAATACATCATAACCTCCACGAGCACACCAAGCATAGAGGAAACCTGGGACATCCGAAGTCTACAAAAATCAACAGACATCTTCCAGAAACACGGACTCAACGTGTTACTAGAAGAGGCTGAACACCACAAGAGACCCCTGACTGTTACCAGCTGAGATGACAGACACAATTGCACACAAGGGGGCTGGGAAAGAATAACAAAATAACACAACTCAGAATACCCTCCACAACTGAAGTGTCTGGAAGTCCCTCAGCCATTACAGAAAGAACAAAAAGAAAAAAAAAAAAAAACAACTGCCGGTCAATAATAGCAACACCATGTCTCAGAAAATAGAAAGTATTAGAAAATACACAATAGGGAAAAGAAGACAAACACATATTCAAGCAACTCCACAGGTGGGAAATTCACCACAAAAAGATAAGTCAGCAGAAACCACCAAAAAATAGAAGAACTGCTCAACCTACCAGATAAAGAATTCAGAATCATATGATAAACAAATAAAATGAAATGAGGCAAGCCATCAAGTTGAAAAATGCAAACAAGGGAATGAATGAAATAAATGAAAAAAGAAAATATGAGACAAGCAATCAAAGAACTGAAAAAGGAAATAAGACATTAAAAAGGGAAATAGAAGAAATACAGGTGATGAAAAGGCCACTAGAAGAGATAAAGTATGCTGGAAAAAGTAATGAAAACAGAATAGATGAAATGGAAGAACGAATCAGCACCCTCAAAGACACAGAGACAAAGAGAATTAAAAAAGAAGAAAGAGGAGTAAAAAGAAAAAGGAATGAAGAAACACTTCAAGAGCTATCTGACACCATTAGGAAAGGAAATATCAGAGTTATAGGTATCCCAGAAGGCGAAGAGAAAGGCCAAGGAATAGAGAAAATATTCACAGAGATAATAGAAGACAACTTCCCTAATGTGAAGGGCATGAAATTAGACATCCAAGAAGCAAGAAGAACCCCAAACTACCATGATGAGAGGAGAAAAACAGCAAGACATATTATAAAACTTCAAAAAATACAAGACAAGGAAAAGATAATGAGAATGCCAAGAGGGAAGAAACAAATAACTTATAAAGGGAAACCGATTAACATCATCAAAATGGCCATCCTGCCAAAAGCAATATGCAGATTTAACGCCATTCCCATAAAAATCTCAATGACATTCTTCAAAGAAATAGAAAAAAATATTGATGAGATTCATATAGAACAACAAAAGACCTCAAATAGCAAAAAACCCTCTCGTCTAAGAAAAAACAAAATGGAAGCATTAAAATCCCAAACTTCAAGCTATATTACAAAGCCATAAAATCAAAACTGCATGGTACTGGAACAAGAATAGACATACAGACCAGTGGATTCAAATAGAAAACCCAGATATAAGCCCACAAGTTCATGGACAGCTAATTTTTGACAAAGGAGCAAAGAAGATACAATGGAACAAACAAAGTTTGTTCAGCAAATGGTGCTGGGAAAACTGGAAAGCTACATGCAAAAAAATGAAACTATATCACTACCTTACTCCATTCACAAAAATCAACTCAAAGTGGATTAAAGACGTAGACATAAGAATGGAAACCATAAAATACCTTGATGCAAAATGGGCCTTACACTACACGACCTACACTTCAGCGACATCTTTAAAAATACAGCACCCAATGCCACAATAGTGAGGGCAAGGATAAATAGATGGGACTACATCAAGTTAAAGAGCTTCTATACAGCAAAAGAAACATTACAAAAAACAAACAGACAGCCCTCTAATTGGGAAAAAAAAATTCTCACACAAAAGCAGTGATAAAGCAATGATCACAAAAATATACGGAGAACTGATGAAACTCAACAAAAATAAAGTAAACAACCCCATCAAAAAATGGGCAG
>NW_004567111.1:55671151-55681358 GCF_000260355.1 Condylura cristata | reverse complement strand
AAAAAAAAAAAAGAAAGAAACACATGTCTTTTGCAGCAACTTGGATGGAGCTGGAAAAGATCATGCTTAGTGAGATAAGCCAGAAAGAAAAAAAAAATTATCAGGTGATTTTGCTCATAGCAGGAGTGTAATGGACCAGGCGAGAAAATAATAGGAATAATGAACAATCTTATACCAGAGACATTTTGTGGGATTGGAGTGGGGAATGGGATCAAATGGGGGCGGGGGTGGGGGGAGGAAAGTATACAGGACTGTGGTGATGGCACATAGGTGACTCGGTGATGGGAAATCCACAGGGATTACAATTGAGATAAAAAACAAATGTACAAAATATGTAAAAATAAACTATTATATTTTAAAAAAATGACATCATCCCATTTCGTGGGAGAAAATATTTACACATTACATAAATGAAAATATCCAAGATATATAAACAGCTTATACACTTAAACAATAATAATAATAATAATAATAATAATAATAATAAATAACCTAATTAATAATGGGAAGCAGATCTCAACAAGTAAGTCACTAAAGAAGATATCCAGAAGGCCACTATGGACATGTAAAAAATATTCATTGTCATTTTTAATAAGGGAGATACAAGTCAAAATCACAATGAGTTGTCATTTAAATTGTGATAATGACACAATTTAAAAATACCCCAATGTCTTGCTGCAGAGGAGGTGGAGAAAGAAGAATACTATTACACTGTTGTTGGGAATAAAAACAGCTACAGACACTTTGTAATGTAAACTGGATTTAACTTAAAAAAAAAAAAAACTACAAATGAAAATATTGTATGATCCAGCCATCTTACTCTGTCCTAAAATTAAAAAGTTTTTCACATTAATGTTTTTAATGTGAAATTATATTCATAATAGCTGGGTCATGGAAACGAGTACTACTGATAGTGAATTAAATCAAAAAGGTATGTTCTGTTCATAAAATGGAATACTACAACCATAAGAAAAATAAAATATTGACATTTACAGCAAAATGAAAGCAATTTGGGAGAATAGTGCATAGTAAAACAATTCATTATATAAATGTACATTTTGAATATTTGCACAGTGAAAGACTTTACAAATATAAATATTTATAAAACTAGTGGACACTTAACAAGTAAAGTGAGGTTTCAAGGTAAAAAGGGAAGGAGATGGGTAAAAGGGGTATCGAGGATTGTGGTGGGAAAATTAAAAAAATATGTAGTTTCTTGTTATGTATAAAATTCTGTGGACATAAGAATGTCAAAACAAAAAAACCTTGAACAATTTGAATGTATCCATTTCATATGCGAGTATGCTCTCTATACTCCTCTATGAGTATGCTATGTGTAGCAATATGGATAGAATTCAATAATATAATGTTGAAATAAACAAGGAACACAAGGTACATTCTGTATGATTCCCTTTACATGAAGCTTTCCCATCTTCATAACTAATTTACAACTAAATCAGTGATTGCCAAAGTCGGAAGACTTGAATGCAGAGAAACTGACACAAAGAGTTTCGAGTAAATTAACTCTCTTAACTCTTATTTCATATTGTAATTATGAGGTTTCAGCAACTCCCAAAATATATGTATTTTAAAGACATAACTTATTCATGCATACAGAACTGGGATGCAAGCCAGAGGTGCAGGGACAGTGAGAAGATTCACCAGAGACAGAGTGGGGAGCAGAACAGGCAGATTGACGGAGTGTACTGCTGAGGGGAGCAGCCGGTGGGTAAAGAGAAGTCTGTGGCACCATGTAGATCACCTCAAGAGCTGGGGTTCCAAGTCGCACTGATGCAGCTTTGCTCACTTGCAGTGCTGGGCCTTAACCCATTGTGCCACCAGAGGGGACCACAAAATATATTTTATTTTGTACCTTCAGAATGGTTGTATTTTACTGGAAATAATTTATTTTTCAATAAAGTTAATTGTGTGTGTATGTGTGTGTGTATACAAATAATGGGCTAATATATTTTAACCCATTAACCACCTGTTGCAAAGTTGGAAGTTAGATTCCACGTACCAAGAAGTCACTTCCAGACATAGTTTTAGTTTTTTTCATAACAGAACACAAGCTACCTGATTAGAGTACTAAAATGCAATCTTATTTTTCTAAAAGTTGATGTTTCTTTTTCTTTTTATAATTTTAAAAATAACATATACTTATTTAAGCATTACGTATCTTATGAATCCTCACTTGTAAATATTTTCTTTCCTAAAAGTTTAGGAGCCAAGGTAAAGCTCATAGAGTTAAGTGATGGGTTCGCAGTTGTAGCTAACTCCATTTGATCTTAGCTTATTAAAAACATGTAACCAAAATGTTTTTTGGATTTGATACTTTTTCTTCTTCAAGCACAGATACATTTACAAAAATAACACCCTTCTCTAGGAAAATATTTGCACATTTCAAATTCGCTAGCATGTTTTTGTTTCTTTGTTTGCTTTCCTTTTTTTTTTTTTTTTTGTAAATCTCATACCATCTTACACATGTTTTGGTTATGCCCGGGGATCTATATATAGAGAGAAACATGCACTTTACATCAAAAAGTGAAATCAGACGGGACAACCGGAAACTCTCGTTGGTACAGAGCATATATAAGAAGGGATAGCAAGAAAAGGAGGGTGGTGGTAATGGCCAATGAGCCCTAATCTCTCTGATGTGAGCACCGTAGGATATTATTTATAAATATGAAATGAAATTCATGTTAATAACATGGAACATGAGTCAAAAGGATTATTGAATTGCTTCCTGTGTTATTGTGTGTGCACAAGGGGGTGGTGGTGTGCCTGGAAACTAACCAACATGATCACAGATGAGCAAACAGACCATTTAGGCATCAGCTCTGGAAGATACAATGGCTTCAGGTCTCAACCTAGAATTGGTCAAACCAGATTCTATAATCAGATCAGAATATGATAGCAAAGAAAACTTTCCCAGTTTCTCAAATCATAACACATAAAATGTGGAAACTTATATTCTATGAAGCCTAGAGGACCAAAGATAGTTTGAAGAAACACAGAGAAAACATGAAGCAGATACACACAGAAACCTGGAGAAGGCAGTGAGTCTTATTTGTACTGAGGTCCGTAGTCCAATTTGCTTCTGAGGCTTGAATGCTTTCTAGTCATTCTATTCTGTGAAACAGTTCAGATTCTTTTCAATGTATGAGAAAATTATTGTTTGACTACCCAGGCAACTTAAAAATCTGCTTATTCTGCTTTATTTTTCTCCGTGAATTTTGTCTATCTGTTCTTGATAATTTACTATGTAGTTCCTGAAACTCCCTTAAAAGTTTAGGGACTTGATTTCATCTCTAGTCCCAGAACCCAGAATCATGTAGCACTCTTAGTCAGTGTTTGAGGTGGCTATAATTTCCTGGTACTTTAGAAACAATTAATAAATTTTATATTTCCTGAAATTAAGAGTTGTAGGTGACCTAAAAGATCAGTAGTTTAACTGAAATTCTTTAATTATAAAGAGTCTCTTGACCAGCATAAAGAGTAGAAGGCAGAGAAATGGAAGAGAATATGCTAGGATGAGGAGTTTTACCATGTTGGCTGTTGGCTAAAACACACCAGATCCTTCTCAGTACCACCCAGTGACACCTCCAGATCACATTCCTATAAATGTGGAGTCCAGAAACAAGTACATTTCTAGCCCAGTACATGCTGATTTATCTATTTAAGTAGTCAGTGAAATATATTCATTGGGAAGAAAAGTCATGGCACTATGATTCATATACCTCCTTCCTCTATTGGAAATTCTCTTGAAATAAGGTATATTCATCAGTGAATTCTGATTTCAATATTTTAGGTAGAGAACTACATCTTTGTTACTGATGATACAATCTAAGAATTTGATGCTTAGTGGTGTTAAGATAATAATCATGACTAGTTGAGAAAAATAAATCATGTTCAGCATTATCTTCTTATTTATTCAGAGAGGTACATAATATATTTACAACTTTTTTTTCTAGTCAAACTGGTGAAAATTTATGAACGCATTAATTTATCAATGTAGAGGTTGTTGGGTGTTACACAAGTGTTTCTGTTCTTCTGCAATTGAATCTCTGGTTTTTAGTGACCACATGATGATCCATCGAGACTACACACCCTTCCACCTTTGTCAGGTGTGGTTATATTACTAAGTTCTGCAGAATAACATGCAAATAAAATTTGTAAATTCTGAAGTTGTTTTTAAAGGAAGAGATTTTTTCTTAATCCTATTTGCTGGAAAGATCTGACTGGAACTCTGAGAACAATTTGGGACTATAAGATGATCTAGGGAATGAAAAAAAAATAGATTTTCTGATTTATGGAGTCTACAATAACATTTCTGTACTGATTTCCTATGAATTGTACATGCAAGATACATATATTCCTAATTCATTTGAACTACTTTCTAGTTTTCTTTTACTTATAAACAAACTAAACAGGGATTTGTATACCCTAGTAATTGTGAATTAATGTATTATTGATACAATGACTACATTTATGATCATCAAAATGTATTTTAACAATAAAATTATACAAGTAGGTATAAGCTATTGTTATATGAACAAATGCTATTGTACCACCAAATTATTTCAGCAGGGCCTATCAGTGTATCAGAGTTGGAAGAAACAGTATCTAGATTGACTGAACCACTTGTGATTTCCAAGTTTGCAACACAAAACTACAGACACTTGTCTGAAAACTGTGAATTAAGAGCATATAGATTCACACATACATATTCCCTAATGGTTTCATTCAGCACTACTTATTGTTAATAAACTGACACTTAGCTCTCCACAAAAGATGTTAGGGCTATGTTTATATATTTATACAAATTTCACAGTTGACTGGAGCTCCATCAGTGAAGCTAATTTTTATTCTCCCTGTCAAAATGCACACTATGTTCATTTTTTGTATATACATTTATACATTTATTATGTTCTATTTTATATTACTTTTTATTAAATACTTGGTTTATCATTGTACTTCAGTTACTAAATAAGTTCTTTGAAGATGTCTGCCTTTTGCTTTGTATTTTGAGTAAATTTACTACAAATATCACATTTGGTGAAAACTATCATTTTGTGTGTGTGGTTTTTTTTTTTTTTTTTTTTGCTCTGCTAAGTCTAGCTGTGAGTATGTGGAAGAGGAGAGCCCAGCATTTTCACTTTGCTCAGCTCCTTCTGGACCAACATTTTTATAGTGCTAAAAGGCAAAATTAAATCTGCCAATTTAGAATGGTGTATTATACAAAAATCTTTAAAAGCAGTCATAGTGTTATAAGAATACTAGAAGAAATCCTTTAGGTTGAAGGAAACTGTGCCAGATGGAAATATGGAAGTGTTAGGAAGAGTGTAGTACTGAAAAGGAATAAATCGAGGAATAGCTATGAAAATAAATTATTGTTTAGAGTCACAATAATCAAGATAATCTTGAAAGGTTTAAGACATAGTTAGATATGAAATGTATTCCAGCAATTCCAGCAATAGAATACATTTGAGAAAATATTTCTCATTAATAATATGTACATCAGATAATATCCATTGTGGTGCATGTAATGCAGTCCTTACACACAATTCAAGCTTGTTACAGTTAGAAGTATATTAAAATTATATTTTATTATATAAGTATAAAATTTTATTTAATCCATATTTTGATAATGTTTAAACTCAAGCAATCATCCAGTAACAATGCCTTTCTGTGACAAAACTTTTATTATCTGTCTAATCTCCTTTTAGCAAGAAAGCAATTATCATCAATAATTATAATCAAAAGACAAAAAAAAAAACAGTCTGAAGAAAGGACCAAATTGTTCTTTGTCACTATGATGTTCTTGGGTTTAATTTTTGCCTTGGTTAAATGAAAATGGTTGATGGATTTTAATTTCATTTTAGTCCTTTAATTCTACAGTAAATAATTAATCTTTTATGATGAAATGTAGTCATGTTTAATAATTCTGTCATTGTCTTTCATTGTAACTCTGATTCTTAAGACCTTTTGATCCATAGATTAGGTTTTAGTAAATTTCTTTTCAATGTGCAGACAGACATCTTTCATCACATGTAGGATTAACAAGGATTAGCAATCTTTCAGAGACAGGGGAGTCCAGAATTCTATTTTTTTCAATGATCCTCTTTCTATGGATTATAAAGAAATGTAATATATGAAATAAGGTAATATTTTCAATTTGTGTGTTTTTGAAAAACATAAGAAGACAAAGAAGATGGGGAGGTGGGAAAGGAAACTGAAAATACTTTAAAGACATAAGATGTAAAACTAAACTGAATTTGGAAAGAAATAGAAATGTTAAGTGTGGTATCAATAGAGATAGGGAAGCTTTTCTGAGAAATAGTATCTTTCATGAAGAAATCACTGGCATACTTCATTTCATTGGAACCTTCTGTAGCACATGCATTTCCTGTAAAATGAATTTTGAGAGATAGTACATTAAAGTCAAATGTATTCAACTGTATTTTCCATGAATTCCTATGAAGAAAGTGTGTGGGTTTCTTTTTACCATCTAAAATCCTTTAAATCATGAGTAATTTAATCTTAAGAATTGAGTAGAACCTTCTATATTTCCTGCCTTTGGAAACAAATTACTGTTTAGTACTACATAGATGTTATATGAAATTTTACATATATATAAAATAAAATACGTATTATATAATATATATATGTTATATAATACATATTTTACTTTATATTTTATATTACTGGGGGCTAGACATTATAAAACTTCCAATATCTTAATGCTACCTAATCTCACCAAATATTGAAATCACTAATGTCAAAACTGCAAGGTACCAGAGCACACACACACATACATACAATTTGGTTTACAGAAAAGAGTGGTTTCCGTAGAGGAACTGGGGATTCAAACTACAGGGCCTCTGCACTCAAATAACTTTTAGGTGTAGGAAAACAAGGCTAGCCCTGTGAGAACCCAACATGAGTTCACACAGACCTGCTGATACAACTGCTCTCCTTTCTGGTTTCCCTTTTGGTGGTTTGCATGGAATCTGTAGATAAAAGATGCCTTTAAAGCTCTGTCAGCTGACGTGGGATATATAGGAGCAAGGATGACTGTCAAGAGTTCTGTCTTGAAAACTAACTTCTCTTCGTTTTTAACATGAGCTTTGTTCTTTTCATTCCTTTGCACCAGTCTCAGGATAAATAACCAAAGACTCTATTCTAGGTGATTTTGGGAAGGAAGTGAGTATAAGTCCAATCCCTCCAAACTGTTGTTTGGTTATATTTCCAGTATCTGATTAAAGACCCTTGGGTTTTTGAACAGAGTACCTCAACTCACACCCCCAAGAAAAACAGCTTCACAAACAGGCTAGCATTTAAAATATAAATATGTAACATTTGACATGCTAACTGCATTAAAGGAAAACAAAATAGTGAAAAAAGTATTTTGGCTTTTTGCCTTTATTGTAAAACAAATAAATAACAAATTTATCGATGCATAAGTAAATATAAAGGATTTTGTTATCTTTAAGTTAAGCTCAGCGTCTTTACTTTTGTATTCCCTGTTTCTTATCTGTTTATCTCCTTTTACTGTTAATAGAAATTTTATTTTACCAGTTTCAAAGCTAAATATTTATTCTGTAAAGTTTTACAGATAATGGTATTTATATGCAGCTCCAGTTATTGAGAGGAAGTAGGTACAACTGATGCAAAGCTACATAAACAGGTGCCTGTATATTTGTGGCCTGGACCTCTCTGATGTGAGGGAGGTGACCAATTCTAAGAATAAACTTCTATGCAATAAAAAAAAAAATCTCTTTTTTGTATCTCCATTTTTAAATTTTTCAAAATGGTATTTGCATATGGAGTCTATATTTAGTGTTAATGCTTACTTTTATAACGGTATGGTGAGGATGTACAAAAATAAATCCCTTACCAGGACATTTATGAATTAATAGCACAATGCTTTATAATACAGTGGGAAAAAAATGGTTACAGATGTAAAAAGGTTAGAACAATATTCACAGTTGATGAGCTTGGTAGCAGAAATATGAGAATTCACTAACCTAAACCCTATTTTGCTATATCTGAAAAAGTGCATAATAAAAACTTAAAAATATTTCATTATTTATTTGTCTCCATATATTCAATATATAAACATTCAGATTGCACCTAAAAGTGAATACTTCAGATCCTACTCAGCTATTGGTCCTAAAAGAAATATGAAATGCCTATTTACATAAGGAATCTGTGATGCCCATGCATTATTCAATATTGTATATGCACACTGAAATGGGAACGAGGAAGAAGAAATGTTCAACATGATGCAGTTTTGCCTGAAGTGAATTTTGGCATTTGGTGTTGCTATAAGATGAATTTAATATATTAAATAAAATATGTTATAAGCAAAATTTAAATTTCACATAGCATAATATTTTATATGTGTATGTATAAATGACTACATGAAATAGAACTCTCAGTGAACAGCAACTACATATGTATATTTTTCAAAATATCCAAAAAGCAATGCATTAATTTCTCTAAGTATACCTAGTAATAAATAAACTATTGATACAGTAATAAGATTAAGCAAGTCTGCAACAAGATTTTCTTATGAAACTCATGTTGACATGGTAAGATCTCTGTATCAGGAAAGAAAAAATAATGAGGGAGCAAATTCAATTTCCAATAATAATCACAAGTGTGAAAACAGTTTCTGGGGTATCAATGTCAAATTATTTTTCACTCAAAGGATTAGTATTAAAAGGCAAGCTTTGTTTTAGCTTTGAAATTTCTTATCCTCAGAGGAATTTTTACCTTCTTGGTGTTAAAGGCAATGTTCAATACAAATATAACTCAAGCTACAAATTTATGATTTGATTTTCAAATAGCCATATTTAAAAGGAAGTAAAAATCAAAATTTTAATAATATGATTAATTCAGTAAATTCAAAATATAATTTCAACCCAAATTCAATTTAATATATTTTGATGAGTTAATTTACATTTTGGTTTTAATATGGAGGCATATATTTTTAGAACATCTCAATTTGTGAATTTTCATATGAAGGACCTATTTGTATTTATATTTCATAAAATGTATGATTGGACATGTAGATTCATGCATTACATTTGTTTCAATGTCCTTAAAGTATTCAGTAGTTTAATCAATATCAGTATTTTAAGTTTATAAAATTTAATAAAACAACATTACACTTTCTCAGTTCCCCTAGGAGCTACACATTAGACAGCCCAGTTCTACTGTCTTTGTACTGATGAAACTGATGCTTTGAAACTGATTCAGTAAAAGTGGAATTGAGCAAACTCTCTATACTGTGTTTTAAGGGGGGAAAAAATGAGAAAAAATAAGAAGTTTCAGAATTTACTCTCCCCAAAAATAACACTGGTTTTACATTTATAGTTTTAGACTATAACAAAAGTAAGTTTAAAAATTATACAGTATTGATTATTACATTTATTAAAAACTTATTCTCATTTTGACTATAAATGCCTTGCTTTTGAATTAAAAAATTGTAATTATGTCTTTTAGAGATACAAAAATGTCCAAATACTTATTAGTTGGATCTTTCCAGTTTTATTGCCAACCTCTGAGTTTGTTTCAGGCTAGAAAAACTGATATAGGGCAAGTCTGAGCTACAAACATCCTTCTGCTAAAAAAAAATTCAGTAACATTTAGATTCACACATTGTCAACAGAAATTCATCAATTTTCCTGTATAAGTATTATAATATAGAGTCACTTTTTTTGCACTATATGCTATGTTTTTTTTTTTTTTTTGACATTCCTCATGATTTTGCATTTACTCATGGAGCTACTTATAACTCCATGCAAGTTCACATTGGGGATCAAGAAACTACAGAAAAACAGGGCTACCATGTGTCATTAACCCAAATAGTATACTCTAGTACAACTAAAAATATTGAACAGTCACTGATCTAAGCATGTTATTATTTCTTGTCCATTTCATTTCAACATTCCCTTCTAGTACGTATTATCATCTTTTCTTCTACAGGTGTGGGAACCATGGCCCAGAGAGCTCAGGGAACATTAATTACATAGTAAGTGGTGAAGCTGAGATCTAGGCCCCTCCATAATGGCAGCAGGTGAAGACACAGCACTGCAAAGTGGCAGCAGCTGCTTCAGCTTGAGTTCGATCCCCAGCTGGGAGATGACCCACGTGGTGTGGCAGACTTCTCCTGTCTCCTTTGCTGTCTGCTGCTCCC
>NW_004567111.1:55668696-55671051 GCF_000260355.1 Condylura cristata | reverse complement strand
CAATTTTGTTGTGGCCTTAAGTCTCAGTACCCTTTTCCCACTGAATATCACCACCAGTTTTATAAATATCACTAATCTGGTGAAATATGGTTTATGGCAAATGCTGTTGCTTTTGTTCTCCTCTATGGGTGGCTCTTACTGAAAATATACAGCAGCAAATACAGGCCCTTAATTCAGCTATAAATAGTATTAAAAATGAGAATTGGATTGCCCTTGACTCTATACAAGCCCAGATACAAGTTGCCTTCCATAAATTAGGTATGACCCAGGATCGTCGTATGGCACAGAGAAGGGTACTAAGCCTCTCCCTGAGGAATGCAGGAGGGCAGAGTTAGAAGAGGAGGAATTTTGTTTGTTGAACATCTTATACCCTTTAGAAAAGAATTGTTCCTTGAATAGCAATGCCTCCTCCTGTGGAAACTCCTAAGGCTTCTGTAAAAACTTCTAAGGTTCCTGTGGAAACTCCTGAGGCCTCACAGCCTCCATTGCCATCTGGGGAAGGAACTAACATGCCTTCTCCTTCTCACACTAGATGGGGCACCCTTTTTGGAAGTAAGATATCACCTCGAAGCAGGGCAGTTCTCTCAGACATATGGCAGTGAGTGGTTTAAATGTACAAGGACAGCCTGCTGGGTACTTTTGGTCACACAATCCTTTTAGCACAGCAGACCTCCTAATTTGGAGGAGCTCTGTTCCTTCTTATAGGCAGGGCCCTAAGAGGCTGGCATACTTGTTTGCCTCTTTCTCTCTCACCGGCCCAACTGGGCAGATATCCAGTCAATGTTACAAACTTTATTGACTTCTGATGAGAAAAGGATGGTTTTTAAGAAAGCCAGGGAGGAAGCTGATCGCCTTCACCAACAGGATGTAGAATCCCCTATAGACGTGGCTATCCCGATGGTAGATCCCAACTGGGACCCCAATGATGTTAAGTCCAAATTACATGTATGAGACTAATTAATGTTAATTCATCATGATTGTCTTACTTGTTATATGTTGGTAGACTTTTTAATTTTTTCATGAGGATAGTTTATGAATACAAAGAGGCAGGTGTCTATAGTTTACTTCTTTGTGATATATATCAAATTTAGATATCAAGGTAATATGAGTTAGGAAGTGTTCCTAGCTTACAATTTTTTGGTAGAACTTGTGAATAATTGTTATAAATCCTTTAAATATTTGGATAAACTCTTCAGTTAAACCATTTGATCCTAGCCTTTTTCATGAGATGACTTTTTGATTATTAATTCAATCTCTTAATTGTATTAGAATTCCTTTTATCTTTAATTGTTTTACAATATTTCATATGTATGTTATTCAGAACTTCTTTTTCTTCTTGAATCAGTTTTTATAAAGTTTCTCATAAGAATATCTGAACTTTGTCTAAATTAGTAGACTTTGTTGACCTCTAACCATTTATAGCATTCTTTATAATCATGTGCCTACTAGTTCTATGTTAATGTCTCATTTCATCTGGTTGTAGCAATTAATGTCTTTTCCTTTTCCCTTGGTCATTGTAAGCTAAAGATTTACTAGTTTTGTTAATCTTTTTAAAGCATCAATGCCTTGTTTCATTGATTTAATTATTTAATTCCTATTATTTCTGATTTGAACTTTATTAATTTTCTCTCCTGTTTGGATTGAAATTTAGGTTATGAATTGAGACCATTTTTGTATATAAATATTATCATTTATAGTGGTAAATGACATTGTAACCTCTGTTTATCTGCATCCCATAATGTTTAGTACACTGTTTTTGTTTTCTTTTATCTCAAAGTGTTTTTCAATTTCCCTTATGATTTCTTCTTTGATCCTTTGTTATCTAATTCACATATAGTTTCAAAACTCCCAATTTCTCTTCTCTTATAAAATTTATTTTATTGTTGTCAGAGAACAAAAATGAATTCTATCTTGGAGAATGTGTCCCATGCATTTAAAACTGTGTATCTTGTGGTGGTGTTGAATGCAGTGTTCCATAGTTGTCTGTTAGGTTTGTTTTATGTATACAGTTGTGTAAGTTTTCTGTTGCCTTGTTAATTTTCTGTTTTGATATCTTATCCATTATATGCCTGCAGCTATTATGTCGCATTATCAATTTTTCCCTTTAATTATGCTGTTTTTTATTCAGATAGTTTGAGAATCTAGGAATATATGCAAATAATATAATTGCTATTTCTTCCGTATAGATTGATGTCTCTATACTCTAATGTGTATATTTTATCTTAGTAACATTTTCACTTAAAAATAATATTTTGTGTGCTATTGGGAAACCATTCCAGTTTTCATTTGATTGCCATTAGAAAGATACGTCATTTATATCTATTTATTTTCAATCTCTTTGCACCTTTTTTTTTT
>NW_004567111.1:55667317-55668596 GCF_000260355.1 Condylura cristata | reverse complement strand
GTTAAATTCTAGAAGGCAGTAAATAACTGAATAGTTTTTTATTATTATTAACTCACAGTACTAATCATTAATGACTGAGTAAACGTCTTTACAAATTTACTGCTAATAGACCTGAATGGATTTTTGAAAATCCTTTTCAACCCTCCATTTTCAAAATAATATTGAAGGTAGGGCCCTTTCTGGTGGTGCAATGAGTTAGCACAGCTGTTTCAGTGCTACTTCGATTCCCTGCCCTGGAGGTGACCCACATGGTGGGACAGACATCTGCTGACCCTCCCGCTGCTCCCCTCAGCAGTGTATTTCATCTATCTGCCTGTTCTGCCCTCTGCTCTGTCTCTTGTGAATCTTCTCACCTCCCCTGCACCTCTGGCTTGTACCCCAGTTCTGTATGCATAAATAAACAAATAAACCTTTAAAAAAAATAAATAACTTCTTCTTGGTCCTCCCTGGTGGCACAGTGTGTTAAAGCACAGCACTAAAAAGCCAAAGCCACATCAGCATGAGTTCAATCCCCAGCCTGGAGGTGACACACATGGCACAGCAGACCTCTCCTGACCTGCCGCGCCCCTCAGCAGTGTACTTCATCAGTCAGCCTGTTCTCCGCACTCTGTCTCTGGTGAAGCCTCTCACCACCCTTGCACCTCTGGCCTGTACCCCAGTTCTGTATGCATAAATAAATAAATCCTTAAAAAAAAAAACTTTAAAAAATCTTTCTTTAAAAAAAAAATATTGATTGTAGTTTATTTAAAACATTTTTTAAATACGCTTACTTGTTAAGACATTAACTTTCTTTAAATAGCATCGTGTCAATATTTAAAAAAAAAAACTGCTACTGAGACTAAGTGACATTTTCAATATATATTTTTTGTCTACAAGCCATAACCTGTATTTTCTTAGGTTTGCCTTTTACCTACAATCACTTATACATAGTTCAATTCCACAGATATGATAGATAATGGTATCTATTCCAATTAAGTTTTCATTCCCACCTATCAACTCTGATATAGAGCAACAACTCCAGATATCCTCCTATAGCAAATATAATAATCTCTATGAATATGTATTACTTACCTTCTCAGCAACTTCTGACCAAGATGAACACACTGGCCTTTTAAAATGTGATGTCTCAGTTTATAGGGCACTATTATATTGTTTTTTCCCTTACTTTTCTAGAGACTACTTTTCAATACTGCTCAAATTGTTAAAGGGAAGGATGTCCTAAAGAAACTCTGCAGAGTCTTATGGACCCCACCCCCTACTCCAGCTTTCTGAACACTAC
>NW_004567111.1:55616124-55667217 GCF_000260355.1 Condylura cristata | reverse complement strand
TAGCAGAACAGACTGACTGATAAAGTACACTGCTGAGAGGAGGAGCAGGTGGGTCAGGAGAGGTCAGCTGCGCCATGTGATCACCGCCGGGGCAGGGATCAAACTCATGCTGAAGTGGCTTTAACTTCTTTGTGCTGTGCTTTAATGCTCTGCGCCACCAGAGAGGGCCCTCTTTGTACCTTTTAATCTAAAATTTGTCTCAGTAGATAACACAGAGCTGAAGCTTATATCTGTCAATAATTTGATAATCACATTAATTGTTTCAATTCATTCACATTTTATGTTATTGATATGGCTAGACTGATTTCTGACAACTGACTTTTTGTTTACTGTATGTGTCATGTCTCTTATTTCCGTGTCTTCTTCTCTGCTTTCTTTTACAGTAATGTGCATTTTCTAATGTAAGATTAATTTTTAAATTATATATATATATTATTGATTTATGTTATGAGCAGTCATTCTGTGACACACAATATACATCCTAACTAGAATTAGCTTCAGATATATAGTCATTTTATTGACATGGAATCTATGTTCTCCCTTTTCTTCTTCCCTTTTATGTGTTCTAATTTAGACACGCACATATATGACACATACTTATATTAAAAGTCCAGCTATTATTGTTGTTTATTAATTTGCATATCTTTACTCCTTCTAAGGAAGGAGGGAAATGTACATTTATAGCGATCACCATAGTAATATTGCTATTTAACAGTTGCCCCTTTTGTTTTCATATCCCATTTTGTTTTATTTCTCTTATGATATAGCTTTGCCTTCACCCACTTCTTTTGTAATGTTATTGTCAAAGATATTATCCTTCTGTATTTTAGAAATTCAACTACATTCATGTTACTTTGCATAATGGATATTAAAATAAAGTTAACAGATGAAATGATGATAAATAAGCAGTTATACTGACTTTTATAATTACCTTAACAATTTCCATAATTAGTGACCTGAATTATCTTATAAGATAACTTGTTTTCAGCATTAGGAGCTTCCTTGATTATGTCTTATAAAGTGATATGCTTCAAATTTTTCAATTTCTGCTTATCTAGAAAGAGAACTGTCAATTTGTCAAGTACCACTAGCTGCAGGTTTAGATAAACTCAGATCCACTGAAGTTTCTATATGAAAAAGCCATTAAGGAAAAGTTATTCTCATATACTAAAGGCAGAAAAAATAATCAAGAATAAAGATAGTAAAAGCAGAGAGATTTAGCTAGAATACAATTTGAAATTGGACCAATGAAAAATGTAGGATACATCAATATTTGACAAATATAAACTTTGTATAAATAGCTGAATGCCCATATAAATGCAGTATGTATATGTTGGTGACAATGGACATGAATGTGCAAAAGTGCATGTTGAAGTTATTTATATACAGTGAGATGCACCTGGAAGAATTAATGAAATGTGTACTACCAGACAATATCTGTGAAGGTGAGTAGGAATGGAAATACCAACAGCGACTGGTTAGAACAGCAAGAATAAAATACGATTATTACTAAATAACTTCAAATCATTTTTCAGATCAATATAAAAATTAATTTTTTTAATTCCTGTTGTTTTATGTGAAATAACATCAGATGCTTAAACTTGATAATCTAAATGCAAACAATCTAAACAAATGAGGCACTTCATCAAATTTCTTTTCTTATATACCAGGTACCTTTATGAATATCTGTAGTGAGTAACCCAATGGACCTCAAGTCAATAAAGCTAACCCACAGACTAAAATGTATATTGGAGTAAATGGAAGAAAAGGGATTATGAAGGACGGTAGCCTTGGATAAATTCTAAGTTGTTCGCATAAGCAACTACATGGATAAATTTCATAGTACTGGAATTGACATACTGAAGAAAACAAGGAAAATCAAAATGAGATTAAAAAATACTACTCAGAAGTCACCAAGTCTTTTATTAGAATTTAATAAGATAACACAAGCAGGGGTGCTGAATAAAAGTTACCGAATAATGCAGATTTTGATACTGTTGTTGATGATGATGGTGACAATGAAAACTACCTAGAAGTTATGAAATTTTAAATGTAGAAAGACTTTCTAACCACTCCAATTACCTTAACTACTTCAACTTCCAAATGTTTTTAGTTGTCTAGTCTATGTTTTGATCCTCAATGTAAATGTTACTGTTAATTCTCTTATACTCCCTAGCATTTTAATCTTCAACTCTTTCTAATTTCACTGGGGTAAACATAGTTAAGTATTTTCTTCCAAAATACATCTACAGTCCCACCAAAAGTTTTCTCACAGACAGATTCCCAGAACACCAAGTAAAAACTAAAAGAGGTAGCATAAACAAAAGCTACCTTATTTACAAAAAATTAACTTAAGATTGAACAGAGGAAGAATGAGTCAACAGAACTCACCATGAACAGATGTTGTTAGAGGTCACTGTGGTTGTGTTTTCTTTCTTTTTTTTAATCTCTGTCAGTTTTTTTTTCCTCTTTTTTTAAACCTTATTGTACATAAGTGTCACATAGTGGGCTTACAAAAACAGATTCCTATGACCCACAGAGGACCTGATTCAATGACAGAAATAAAGTGTAGGAAATCTCATTTTTAACATAATCATAAAATAAGAATGAGGTGAATTTGTCATAGATCACATTGAGAGAAACTATACATCATTTTTGTCATTAATATTGGGAATGTTTGTGTTCTCTTTGCTTACTTTTGAAGATTATAACTGTTCATAAGATTAAGTATGTGTGTGTATATGTATATGTGTGTGTATGTATATGCACACACACATGCATATATATATGTATATATATATATATACACATATATACATATATACACCTAATTGCCACAGCTGTGTGAGAGAACTGCCTCATTGGCCACAATATTTGTAGATTTCAAATTCTCCTGCAGTTGTCCCTTTCACAGAACATTCTGGAGTTTTCTTTGTGCTGGTACAGCTGCCTTACATGGAAAATAACGGAGGAATGTTTCTAATTAGATAAATCTGATGATCAGTTATTTTGAAAACATTTCAGAAGCTGTTTACCAGGGAGGTATTCAGATTTAATGGTGACTTTATGGGTTATATTCAGGGGAGTGGGCGTCAGAGCCAAGTATTACATAATTGTTTAAGATTTCCTGCCGTAATTTAGCTATGTCCCTGTATAAGGCTTCTGTAGGAACAGGAAGACTTTATAAACTCAATATCTGCTTTTCTTTTTTGTTAATGTTGGAGAGCTATAAAGGATATAGTAATCAAACACATAAAAATGGGATCACCTAAGGAGCTACACATTAATTTAGGAGTATTGAATGCTTCTATATATGTCCTAATATAATTTTAATGTTTGTGGGAGTTTTGCTCCTCTCTCACCATCGTAAAACTAAAAAATAGTCTGTATAGCAAAAGAGAATACCAAAATGAAGAGGCAACCTACAGATAGGGAGAAAATCTTTGCACTCCATGCAACTGATAAGGGACTGATAGGATCTACAGAAAGCTTACACAACTCAACAAAAACAAAGCAAACAATCCACTCAGAATATGGGTAGAAAGCTGAAAAACACCCAAAAAGGAAATACAAATGACATCAGGTAAATGCTCATCCTCATTTTTAAGCAGGCAAAAGCAATCAAAACCACAATGTAATAGTATATCAATCCAGTGAGAAGGGACAATATTAATATATGTATATATAATTTATGTGTAATATATATTAATATATGTATATATAATATATATGTAATGTATATTAATATATGCATATATAATATATGTGTAATGTATATAATATATGTATATATAATATATGTGTAATGTATATAATATATGTGTATATAATATATGTGTAATGTATATATATATATCTGGCAGCAACAAATGGAGGTGAAGACTTGGAGAAAAAGAAACTCTCTTATCCTGCTGGTGGGAAATGCAAACTGGTCCAACCACTATGGAAAGCTGTGTGTGGCTCCCTCAAATTACTAAAAGTAAAATAGTAAATAAAAAGTTTAATTTTTAAAAAAAAGAAAAGAAGAAAAGATAAACCTTGATGTTCTTTTTCTGACCTGAACATGTCTTTGAGCTGTGATGGGAAAAGCAAACAACCCATTCAAATATGGGTAGAGGAGCCATACAGAAAAGATCTTTGTAACCTGGCAGAAATGAAAGTATATACAATGTTTGAATTGTTACAGGGTAGCCCAGAGTGGAGTGGGCTGCCTATCTGTGGGGCCTCACCCACGCGCGCTCACAACTCAGTTACACTGCAGGTACACACAAAAGGGTCAATAATGGGTTTATTTACAAAAGGGGAAATGAATAGGAAACAACCCAGGGAAAGAGAGCGGGACACAAAGTAAGTGGAATACCTTATAGCTAGGCTGACTGAACGCACCAAGTCACGCAGTCCAGAGAGCCAGCGTGAGATGCAACTGCGTTCTATTTATCCCCCCAAATGTCCCAGAATCCATTCCTGCTAGCTCCACCCTTGGATCCTTGCAGTTTTCTCCCTGGTACTGCTGGGAGTTACAGGTTCCAATCACTAGAGTAGGGGGTAGAATCCACAAGACTCTGCAGAGTTCCTTTAGGACATCCTTTCCCTTAACAGAATCATTAAAAATACTGAAAAATGATCAGTTTATGATCAAATGAGCTTTGGAAACAGTCCTTCATAATTTGACTTGTTAAATAGAACTTATAATTTATATCAATTAGTCCACATAAATATTCTCTTTTATTAGTTTCTGAGATCATATATATTGTAGTGATCACTTTCCAAGACTGCTATAAATATTTACATAAAAGGTGAATTTTTTTTAGAACCATGGATTGGCAGGTAGGTAGATAGATTCACATACACATATGTACACACACATGTACATATATGCATCAATGTATCTCCCAAGCTCATAGAACTATGAGTGTGTATGTATCGATGTATGTGTATGTAATATATGTGCCACATATGTATATGTATTATATTATTATATGTGTTGATACATGCATGCACATATAATATATAGTTTTATGAGCTTGGAAATATATTAATTGGGAATAACTGTTTTTCTAGGTCATAGAAATTATATCTAAAATGTCTTGGTTCTAGAAATATAGTTGTCCAATGATGGGAATTAATGAAAATTATAATATGCATACTGCAAATAAACTGAAAGTAAAAATAAAATTGTTTTCTGAGAGTATGATGCTTTCATTCGATGTGTTCTGTAGTTTTTTTGTTAATATTTAAATATTTTGTTTTAGCCTGAAAATTCATTTGTACCAACAGCCTCCATGAGATCATGAGGAACAATTAAGCAAAATAGAGTTCTAGAAGAAAATATTCATTATTGTGACTCAGAAATATGATCCTCAGCATCTTTTCCTTAGTGGAAATTATTCCTAGAGCCATGGGAGGGTGGCATTTGCAATCATTTCAAGAATACTGGGAACACAGAGCAATAGAATAGAATTAAGAGCCCAGAAATAAAACCACACTTTTATGAACAACTAATATACAACAAATGACAAAAGTATATACACTGGAATAAGAAAGACTCTTCAATAAATGGTACTTGGAAAATTGAACAGCCACATGCAAAAGAATAAAACTAAAGCACAATCTTACACAATGCACAAAAATCTACTCAAAGTGGATACAAGCTTGGCTGTAAGACTTAAAATCACAAAATACATAGAAGAAAGCATAGACAAAACACTCCATGATCTTTTTAGCCTTATCTCTAGCAGCAAAAAAATCAAAGGAGAAGAACAACTGGAACTATATCAGACTATAGAGCTTCTATACAGTGAGAGAGAAGGAGACCAAAACAAAGCAACACTCTTCGGAGTAGGAGAAAATATTTTCATACCATAATGATAAGGAATTTATATCAAAATCTGCAAAAAGCATATACTACTCAACAAAAAGTAAACAAATGAATAAAAATAAAAACAGAAGAGCTAAATAAGCACTTTTCCAAAGAAGAAAGGCAGATGGCCAACAGACATATGAAAAAAGTGCTCATTATCACTCATTATCAGGAAAATACAAAGTCACACTAAGTTCCACTTCATACCAAAGATAATGATCCAAATCAAAACAACACAAACAAAACTTGGAGGAAAAGGAGCCTTATTACACTGTTGGTAGGAATGTAGACTGGTTCAGCCCCAGTATGGAGATTTCCAAGAAAAGTAAGAATGGATTTCCCATGTAACCCCACAATTCCACTCCTAGATAGCTATTCAAAGAGAAAAAAATAATAGTAATTTGAAAGGAAACTTGTCTTCCTATACTTATAGCAGGACAATATGTTGTCCTATATTTATAGACAGGATATGAAAACACCCAAATGACTCAAAAATGAATGGATCAAAAAGATGTGGTGTATAGATACAAATGATCAAGGAAGATAAACTCATGCCATTTGTAGCAACATGATGAAACTAGAAAGAATTATTCTAAGCAAAGTGACCCAGAAAGAAGAAGATAAATACCTGATGGTTTCACTTATATGTGGAGTCTAGAGAAACCAGAGGATCTGACATAGATAAACTGTAATACTGTCACTTTAAAGCAGACTGTAGATCTGAAATTCTCAGAAGGTAAAGGATGAAGGAGAGGGCAAGCAGAGAATGTGGGAGGGGAAGAAGGACCTGATAGAGGTTGGTGAATGGTTAAGAGCACTTTGATAGTAGGAAAAGATGGCAACCTCACCTGAGAGGAGGAACCCTATAATACAAAAATATAAGCAAAGATGCTTAAAAGTTGAAAAGAATACTGGGAAAGTAACTTTTTTTTTTCAGCTTTATTGAGGTATGACTGATTGCTCCTCACAGTCAATTGTAAGATACTTAAAGTGTGTAAAGTGATGATTTGAAAAAATGTGCAGTGTGTATGTGTAGATATGTTTCTTTACAGAAAATATTGTAAGCTTCAAATAACTGGCTTTTAATTATTTAATTATTTTTCTGTAACTTAATGCATAGTGGATAGTCACTGAATAATTAAAGTTCCTTAGTGATTAGACTATTTTGATTCTCCTTCTATACAAAATTATTTTCCTGTGTTTACCACACATCTTATTCTATGTGTACATCTACAATTCCATATTCTCCAAATATAGCCATAAAGAACAAGCACAAATTGTAGTCCTCCTGGAGTTAACTTTCTCACTTAAGACATAATAGAGCTTAGATGGAGAGGGGAAAAAAAAAACATAAATAAGATGAGTAGAAAATTTTATATTATGCTATTGTAGAAAGTAGTCAAAATTATTCATGAAAAAATAAGAGTTGGGTAAGCAGAAAAAGTGACAGATTAAAGGATTTGGAAAGTTGCAATTTAATGCCGTGATTAGTATGGCTTTCTTTGAAAGATGACATTTAAACAAAGACCTTAAGAAATTGACATATTAGACATGAATGTATGTGGGGTAAGGACATTTTAAGAAGAAAACTGGCTCATGCAAGGACTCCCACATGGAGGGTGCCTGTGTCAGAACAATCAGAAGACCGATGTGGTCAAAACAGATGGGGTGGGAGACAGTGGGACTCCCAGGGGTTCCTTGTAGTGTCATGTACTTATGTTTTCTCTCAAATTTTGAAAAAACCTCCCCCTGAGGTAACACACTGACTCCTCTGAGAAAACAGATAGTGAAAAAGTAAAAGATAAAGCAGGTGACCAGTCTTGAGGTTAAGGCAGCATTCCAGGTGTGGGATGAGGGTAAATTGAATGTCGATTATACTCTACTATGGTAGAAATTCAGTTGGAAATATCTCTACCCTAGAATAGATATCTTATTATTCTAATTGTCTTCCAGATAAAAAGAAATGGTCGTTAGGTAAAGGTTATATCTTCTGTTATCTCTATGGCAACTGATACACAACATTCTTCATTCAATATTCATTCTTTGAATTCCTCATTCATTCAGTCAATATTCATTTGAATTCTTCATTCAAAAATTTATAATCAAGTTCTTACAAGATAGAAAAGGTGATCAAAACCCAAGAAAAAAATAAACTGGTAGAAAGGCCACATATGATAAAGTTTCATTTGGTAATATGTTCAAATAAATAAGTAGATGGAAGCATTTTTAACCAGAACATGGGAGTTATTGGGACAGAATGAAATGGAGATTATAAAAATATAAAATAACCGAAATCAGCAACTAAACAGTCTCAAAGCAGGTCAGACACTGAAAAGTGGATCAGAAGATTGGAATAGATATGTATTTTATTACAAGAAGAAACTTAAAAAAGTGAAAGAAAAATAGACAGGAGATATTTCAAATGTTTATAACTATAATTTCAGATATAGGAGAAGGACCAGGTATAGAAAAGTTTTGGAAGATACAGTAGCTGAGAATTTTCAAAAAAAAAAAAAGAGAGAGAGAGAAAAGATGTATGTTAAACAACAAAAAAAAGATTTGGCAATAAATAAATTAGCTTAAAATAAATGAATCACATGCACATTATAAGAACAATAAAACTACTAAAAGACAAAAAGGGAATGCCTTGCTTTATATACTTCTGTATTTCTTGTTGTTGAATATTGTTTACTGAGGTACTTATGTTTCCATCATTGTTAGTATTTTGAAAGTTACTAGAAGGATTGAAAATAAAAGTATGGGCAAAGTTTAACAGGAAGATGCCAATGATAATAATAACAATAAGTAAGAGACTTCTAATTTTGGGTGCAGCATGTAAGGAGTTTAGAAATTGCCACTCTACCCTAATAAAATGACAAAAATCTGAAAAACCAGTTTCTTCTCAAATTTGTCACAACTGTGGGAATATAAAGCAAATGATGGCCCTCAAAGTGGGTAGACAGTCAGGTTAATGTAGATAATCATAATTTATAGGACTAGAAATTCATGTGTAGAGATATTTAGGGAATCTGTATCAAATAGGAAATTCTGAAATGTAATGGAAAATTAATGGAGGCTCACTTTTGTGAATTTTACCTTCAGGAGCTTAACCATTTATTTTTTCATAGTAAATATCAGGCTAAATCTCTCTAGGGAGATTAATGATGGTAGAAAGGGACAAGAGATCATTTTATAAGACACTAAAACAGGCCCTCCCTGTGGTGTAATGGGTTAGGACACAGCATTGCAAGCTGGCCATAGCCACTTCAGTGTGAGTTCGATCCCCTGTGGAGGTGACCACATGGCGGGTCAGACCTCTCCTGATTCGCCACTGCTTGTCTCAGCAATGTACTTTGTTAGTCGGCCTGTTCTGCTCCCTGCTGTCTATTGTGAAGCCTCTCACTGGCCCTGCACCTCTGGCTTGTACCCGAGTTCAGTATGAATAATAAATAAATCTTAAAAAAAAAAAAAAGACACCAGCAGTTATTCTTCTTAACAAACCTGCCTTTAGGAGAAACTAGCTAATTAGAGCCTAGCATTTGTGAGTTTATCAGAGCCCTGATAAGGGTGGTGGTGGGTGAAAGTACACCCTGGTAAGGGATATGTATACCTCCAGATGATTCTAGTATTCCAAATAGTGAGAGATAATACATTCTAGCACCTTATAACCACCCTGCCTCACATAAGTGAGAAGGGTCTGAGATGCTCCAATGAAGTTATCCATCTAGGTGCAAAAACTGAGAACTAATCGTAAGGCAATACAACTGATCAATAGATTACTAAAGGTATGTTCACTGCATTTCCTGTTACCCAATATGTCATCTATAACTTACATTAAAATAATAATAGCAAAAAAAATAATAAGAGTAATTTGAAAACACTGAGTAAACATCAGAAATAGTAAGCTACAAATAATAAAACAATGAGATGGGGGAAAAAAGTAGGTTAAATTAAAAATCAGACAAATATATAATCAAAGAGATGGAAATTTTAAGAAAAAATTTTAAAAAGATAGAGAGAAATTTTAAAAATCACATTTATGAAGAATGCTTTTGACAAACTCATCAATTAGACTGAATATAACTGGGGGAATGAATCTTTGTGTGAAGTATAGAAACATTCAAAGCTGAAAAACAAAGGAAAAAAAAAAAACAGAAAAATCCCAGAAGAATAAAAATTCTTAAACTGCTACAAAATTTGCAATATAGGGGCCCTCCCTGTTAGTGCAAAGAGGGTAATGACACAGCACTATGAAGCTCTATAAAGCTACTGAAGTGCTAGTACAATCCCCCTCCAGGGAGGCGACCCACATGGCACAGCAGACCTCTCATGATCTACTCACTGCTCTCCATGGCAGAGTATTTCAATAGATCTGCCTGTTCACTCTGTCTCTGGTGAATCCTCTCACCCACCACCACCCATCCCCACATCTATCTGGCTTACACCATGGCTCTTTTATGCAGAAATAAATACATCTTCAAAAATGCTGCAAAATATACTAAATAAGAGTAGCAGAAGGAAAAGAGATGAACATATCAAAAGCAACTTCTGCAAGAATAATAATCTAAAATAATCTGAAATAATAATGTTCTTCTGAAATTAGTATCAGACACAAAAGCACATACGCAGAAATCTCAATAACACCAACCAGGAATAAATCTGAAATTAAAAAAAAAATAACTACAATAGGTCTAACATATTCAAATTACAGAAAATCAAAGATAGTTAAAGTATCTTGGCAGAAGGAAAAATCTTATCTACAAAAGAGCAAGATTATAAGTTTCTGACTTAGAAACACTTCAAACAAAATTAATGCAGTGAAATATTAACTATGTAGAAAAAAAAAACAATCCAGAATTCTGTACCCTAAAAAATTATATTTAACAAGAGAAAATAAAGATTTTCTTAGTCAAACAAATGATGAAAGAATTTTCTGGCAGAAGATCTGACTTATGAAACATGTTAAAGCTTTCTTTAGAGAGAAGGAAAGTAATATTGTTTCAAAATTCAGATGTATCTAAAGAAATAATGAAGAATGAACATGTAAATAATGAAGAATGAACATGTAAAAGCTAAAAACACAAGCTTCTCTTATTGCATCTAACATAACATTCTGTCTAACACAATAATAATAAGTGTATTCATGTATTTAAGTCATATATATATATATATATATGCTTATGTATAAATGAGAAAAAATTAATAGACCTTCCAGGAGAAAAAGATAATTTACCATTAGAGTTAAAGACTCTAGCGCTGCTCTATCAGAAATGGATAAATCGTGTAGGTAGAAAATCATTAAGAATGTAGCTGAACTCAATAATACCATCAACCAGCTAGACATAATTGACATCTGTAGTTAGACTAACTATATAATATCAGCATAAAATTCATTCCTTTCAAGCAAACAGTGCATGAACAAGAGACACAATATGTTGTATTATGAAGCATACAAGAACAAATTTAAAACAGAAATCATACAATGTCTTCTTTCAGAACTGACAATGGAGTTAAAGTAGAAATCACTAACAAGAAGATGGCTTGTTACACATATTCCAAAATATGTGAATATGAAATCATATACTTCTAAAGTGGGCCTTCTAGATAAGGCTCAAAGAAGAAATCTCAGGAAAATATTCTGAAACTCTTTTGAACTAAATGAAATTGAATGCATACAATCAAAATGTGTGACATATATAGTATGATTGATGATTAGAGATAAATAACATTGTATACATGCACTAAGAAATAAGAAGCATTAACAATCAATATTAGAAAATTTTAATTTAGGAACTAATAAAAAAGAGCAAATTAAGTTGAAAGCAAACAGCAAAAGTAAAATAAAATTAGAGCAGGATAAATAAAATCAAAACCAGAAATCAATAGGAACATCAACAAACCGAAATTTGGTTCTTTGAAAGACCTAATAAAAGTATTTTCTCTAATCAGATTAATTAATATATTGAGTCAATAATTAACCTTCCACAACAGAAAGCATCTGACCCACATAGGTTCACTGGTGAATTCTAAGAAGCATTGAAGGAAGAAATAGTAGCAGTGTTTTATAATCTCTCCTAGGAGTCAGTCCAGCACTACACTAATACTAAAATTAGGCAAAGATCTAAGAACATTAAAATACAGACTACTATCTTTCATAAACATAATTTCAAAAATCCTCAACAAAAATTAATAAACTTCAGCTTGGTTAAAAAAAATGCATAAGACCTAGTTAAGATTTGTTAAAACCTAGGTTTGCCAGTTTGGTATAATTATTTACATTTAGTTCATGAAATTCATCACAAGAGTTCTGAAAAAGAAAAATCACATTATCTTACCAATAATTCAGAAAAAATATATATATGACAAAATTCAAAACCCATTAATATTAAATATATCTGAGCAAAGGATAGAGGATAATTTACTTAACTAGAAAAAGAACATCTACAAAAAGCCTATAGCTACCTGGGTATGCCTGCAGCTAACCCCTTTAGCCAAGTGAGTACATAGCAACCACTTAGGCACCTGCAGCCATAGGTCATCCATCATCAACTGTGTGCATACCACCAGACCTAGTCACCAGATTTGCATGAAAAAGTCTCTTATCAGTGAAGGTTGAGGCATCACTGAGGCCCCACAATTCTTGCAGCTACCATGGACTCCCTCCCCACCCATAATTCTTATCACCAAGGACCAAGTGATTGTTGTGAATCACAGCTATCTGAGACAGAGACAATGTTAAAGATCAGAGAAATTAATCGTTGAGTTTTTTTTTTTTTTGAAAAGTAATAATTATGGAAAATCTTAAATGAGGCTCTTAAAGAAAGGAGAGAGAAATTCAAGGAATTAAGTCTCAGCACTATCAAGTTATTTGCAGCCTCTTCAGCACAAGTTCAATCCCAACCAGGGTGTTAACCCACATGGCACAGCAGACCTCTCCCATCTCACCTGCAGCTCCTGTTAGCTGTGTATTTCAATCAATCTGCCTGTCTTGCTTAATCTTCTACCCATCCCCCCACCCCTGGCTTACACCCCAGCTCTTGTATGCATAAATGAATAAATCTTTCAAAAAATAAGAGAAAATAGAAGATTCTTTAAAAAGAAGGATACCCTGAATTTGAGATCAGATGGGTAAATCTAGATGATACTATGCAAAATAAATTACTCTGACACAGTAAAAGACACTCTAGAGAGTGACAAAACTGAATTGTTTAAAAAGTTCACACAATGAGGCCCTCCCTGGTGGCGCAGCCGGTTAAAGCACAGCACAAAGAAGCTAAAGCCACTTCCGCATGAGTTCGATCCCCGCCTGCCCCGGAGGTGACCACAGGCGCGGCAGACCCCTCCTGACCCGCCCGCTGCTCCCCTCAGCAGTGTATTTCGTCGATCTGCCTGTTCTCCCTGCTCTGTCTCTCTGTCTCTGGTGAATCCTCTCACCCTCTGCATCTCTGGCCTGTACCCCAGCTTTGTACGAATAAATAAATCTTTAAAAAAAAAAAAGTTCACACAATGAAATGATAGATGAAAAACTAAGATAAACATTTGTGTCATATCATAAATGATAAAATCTTTAATATATAAAAAGCTCAAAGATAATTGAAAGAAATTGACTAGTCATAGTTGGACCATGGGGAATATGGCTAGACAATTCAAGAATGAGATCTACATGACTTATAAACATATAATAATTCTCATCCTAACTCATGAAAGGGGAATCACACCAAGATACCAGTTTTCACTTATCAGATTGGTAAGGAAGGCCAGGGGGTTAGTCACGCAGAGTGTTAGTGAGGCTGTAATGGGAATAAGTCCTCATATGAGGCTGATTCGATTGGATCGGTATAATTATAACAAGAAACTTGACAGTATCTATGAAAAATATAAACACATGTCTTTTTAAACACAATAATGTCACTACTAGGAATTCAGTTTTATTGCTTTCTAGAAATTTAAGGCTTTTACATTTTAAATCATAGTGGGAAATCTGTTTCCTCCTAAAAAACTATAAAATAATCCACTCTTTTTGGATTTTATACTTTGATAATTTTATTTTATTTGTGCTTTACATTTAAATTTTTGATTCACCTGCATTCATATTAATGTTTGCTATGATCTGTGATTCAGCTTTACCTTTACCACATACACATAATATTTGGTGCTTTAAAATTATTTCTGCAGCACTGATTATAGGGAAAAATAGAGAAACTCATTGGTACCTTTACCAAGTAGGGTCTGCTTAAATAAATGATGGTAAACAAAGAGAAATATGTTATGAATATAATGTAGGATGACCTTCAAAAGTGATGTTCAGTTAAAATAAAAGTCTGGAACAGAACACAATATTTATATAAAGGGAGACACAGTACAATAAAATATATAATAATATACTTTCTACTTGTATAAAAATTTCAAGAAGGATTAGGGTTGCCAGATAAAATACAGTTAAATTTGAATGTGAGATAAATCCTTTTTTTAAATTCTTATTTCCTTCAATACATGGGGAGGCTACCTATACTAAAAATGAATTCATTATTTATCTAAAATTTGAACTTCATCAGGGAATCTGTTTCTACTTGCTAATTCTGGCAGTAGTAGAGAGGATACATAACAATGTTTAGCTAGAGGTTGGGTATGTACAGTACTCATGGGCAAAGAAAGAAGAACTTATTTTTTATGTACCCATTTTGGATTTTTAACCAGGCAACTACATTATCTATTAAAGTATGGCAAATAAAACTAAGTAAATATGTAAACCTAAATATTCAAGTACATGAATGACTAAAAACCATGTGCCATTCAGATTTTTCTTATGGATTCTGTTTACAGTGAAATAGAGCCCCATTTATCACCTTATAAATTGAAAATATAAATGCCTGTAATTTAGTGTAAGATGAAACATTCTGTGATTTTTGTATTTCAAAATCTGTAACTTCCCCTAAGCTTCTTGTTACCCCCATTTCAGTAGTGGAAAAAAATCAAGCATCTGAGGTTTGGGATAGAGGATAAAAGTGTCATAAAGTATTATTCGTGAGAAGGCAAGCTCTGCCAGATTTTTGAAATCTTCCCAAAGCTCCCAGCTTTTTGACAGCTTCTCAGATAACTCAAGTGGCCAGGCAGACATGTTGCTGTAGTAAGCACCAGGTGGGAAAAAATAAAAGGAAGAGTATGGCATGGACTTGTTTATGTGCAAGTCACGTATTGATGCCTGCAAGAACATACACACGCAGACACAGAAAAATACATGTACACATGAAATGTGGCATAAAAGCAACTCAAGACCTTCTTGATGGTTAAGAACTAGATTTCTAATCCTGTAAATGTAAAATAATTCAACTGATAGAAAAATAACAAGAAATTACTTCTAAGTTTTGTTCTTTCAAATTAATTTTAGGTGGGTCAAATGAAAAAATTATAATCTGAAGCCTTATTAATTGCTAGAAATATAGCTTTAATACTTTTTTTCTCTTACAAGGTTTTTATTTTTTTTAAATATAAGTAAATTACTTGCTTTAGGTTTTGAGGAACATGGATCAGAAGAGAAATTTGAAGTAGAAAATTTCTGACATTGTGAGACAAAATTGTAGTGCAGCCAAAGTAGGGTTTTCCATTGTTTCTCACTTGAAAGTCAAGTTTGTAAAAAACGTCATAGCCATAGTCCTAATCAGCTGAGAGATTCCCACCCTCCAACCTCATGCCAGCTGGCTCGTGTATCCTCAGACTTTTGGCAAACTGTCAAATACAACACACATTTTAAGCAGCTGGATCAATCAATCTAACAGCTTTTACAAGAAACTTTTCATCTGTTTTGGAGAGATAATAGCCTGATATTTAATTACAGTTTAATTGGAAAAGGTATACATGTTTATTTCTAATCAATAAGACTATGCTACATAAGTATAACTTTGAAATTCCAAATAAAAGATGGTATTAAGAGTAAATCCTCATGACTTAGCAGCTGTTTTAATGCATATTTTCTTTCCTTTTTAATTTTAGTTGTAATTTCATTTGAAAAACAGAAATGACAAATTACCTTCTTATACTAATTGTATGTTCTTTAAAATATAAATCAAAATAACAACACAATAAAAAATTCTATAAATAAGACACTGGAATTCTTAGCTTAGTATGCAGGATTTTTTTTTTTTTCCTGTCTGAGATTATAATCAAAACAGTATTGGCCTTTCTTAAAACTTCACAGTCTCCACATGATGATATTTGCAATGTTTTAAATGAGAACCACATGTTCTTCCCTAGTCCATTTAACAGTGGTAGCCAGATGTTTCAACAAATTATGAATGGCAGTTCCACCGGCTTATTCTAACAGTTAAACATAATGCTTGACCATTTACTGTGTTCTCACCACAGTCCAGAGAAAGAAAATATCTATCTTGAGTAACATAAATGATTGAGTCTTATTATTTTGTTACTTTGTAACAAGTAAACAAAATCGTAAATTACACATGAATCAGATAAATTATTAAAAAAAGTATCTTGATTGTAACTACTAAATGCAGAACGAAATTCATAAATAGTTTTATTATCTACTGCAGTCATTATTCCTTAGTGGATATCCTTTTGATTCTTCAACTTTAATAATTGATTATTTAATGTTAACTTGTTTTGGTGTCAAAATCATTCAGTCGCTCATAAAATAGATCAGACATTATCTCTTAAGCAAATGCCTACAGTAAACAATTCAACGTATAACACATCTCTACTGCCACCTCTTTCTACACATGAAAGTTCAGGTTTGTTTACAATTCTGACTATAACTAACAATTTACTTAGAACTATTACCAGTTTAAGAAATCCATGTATGTAATATATATTTTAAAGATAAACAAATATGTGTATACATATATATTTCTCTGGGCAAATAAACTAAGTGTTCAGTAAAGATGATGCACATTTTTTATATACATAACAGCCATAGTAGTTATATATCTTGGTATATGTGATATACATAATGAAATACATAACTACCATATTAGTTATATATCATGATTACATAGATTTTTAACATTTCAAAATAAATTCATTATATATAATGAAGTCACAAAGCTATCTATATTAGCATCATTAATCTATTATATACCTATCTTCTATTTAGAGGATGTATGCAAACACATACATTTAACAAATTTCAACCTAGATTTATGATTTAAAAAAAAAAATCTCACCAACCTAAAAATGGAGAAATGATTTTTCTCAAACTGATAAGAAAGCAACTACCAAAAAGCTAGAGCTAAGCTATATTTAATGTTCAAATATTGAACATCCACCCCAACATATAGACTAAGTCAAATATGTAGATTTTATCACTTCAACTATCATCTTATTAAATTGTCTTCTTATTCAGCATGAGGCAAGAACAGCAAAAGGCATGAAACAGAAAAGAAGGAAGTGACAATGTCTTTATTCACAGTATCCATAATGGACTAACAAATAATAGAAAGAAACTACTGGAACTTATTAAGTATTGTAGATTCTGCCAGAAGGTATTAGGAGGTCAATATCTAAAATCAATTGAATCAATAAAATTAAAATTTAATTTAATTAACTTAGAAAAATCATGAAACACTTGAAGATGGATTCACAAAATATATAGGAGCCCTGCCACTGGAAGTCACAAAAAAATTGCTCAGAGTAAATGAAGGAACTAATGGTATGTAACACAACATAGATTAACATTAAGACATATATGAATGAATGCTATATGGATTATTTTATAATCTTACTTGTGAAATTTCTGCATTGACATCATAGCATTAGCTCACCAGGGCAAGAATGGATGAGTGAAATTTGATTGCTAATAAACATGAAGGAATTTTCAGGGATGATGTAATATTTAACATATTACCATATGTTAAATATGGTAATAAATTATAGGGATATACATTTGTCAATCTCATACAACTGCACACTAAAATGGTCTGCAAACTGGAGAAAATAGGCTAATTTTCCTTTAATAATTTAGAAAACATGAGTATATAAATGAAAAAAAATGGATCTAATAAGGTAATTCACAATATGATAGAAATTCCACAATTAAACAGAATAATCCTCTCACCGAGAAAAAGTATAAACATTCAATAGCCAATATCTGCAAAAGAAAGATTTGTTATTACTTTTCCCTTGAAACATATGAAAATTTATTAATTTATAGTGATAGAGGATAAGTATCTAAGGGTAAGATAGATGCTTCAACAGGAACTGACAAGATAGTCTGGCAGCTGTATAGGAGACAAGAGGGGGAAAATAAAGTAGATTGGGTCTATCAAGTCAGAGACATCTGAGTAACTTATTTCTTCATTAATTCTTAAAATTAATCAATTCTTAAGCAGTGTATGATGAGAAAGAAAATTGACTACTAACACTCTTCTAGGAAAAACTCCTAGAAAAACTCTAGTATTAACAATGTAGAAAAGTGGTAGCACAGATGATAATGAGAAATGTCTAAGTATATGATAATGGTGTAAAATCCCAATTATTTAAATGTACTCAAAAGTTTCCAATAAGCAGTCACTAAAGAGCTTATTCTCAGAAAATGCAACTGGAAATGGTAAGAATTAAGCATTTGAAATTTCTTATCGGAGGGTGCACAGCAACGTCAAAGTCACTTCAATAAGAAATATGAAGAACCATGGATGGGAGATAGGATTCAGGACAAGAAAAATAACTAGATTTTTGATAGGAGTAATTCTAACAGCAAGAAAAAAAAAAAAAAACTGCAGTTGGAATAGCATCCAAAATCTGAGAGTAAGTATACCTAAATACATAACTATCAAAAAAATTGATACACTAACATGATACCAGAGGACTCAGTGGAAAATCAAGCAAGTAACTTAAAGGAATCTATCTTTGAAAGACAGTGCTGGCAGTTTGCAATCTTTCAACTGAATGTGGTCTACTAGTGTACATACTGTAAAAAACTGACATTTGAAGACTTACATGCTTGATAAGTCAAATGATGGCACTTAAGGATAGGACGGCAGCTGGAAATTAACAAGAAAATTACAAAGACTAAATCCCAAAATATGAGCATAATTTTTATCCCAAATAATTGCTGACCATTATGCTAACATGGGAAAAACTCCAAGGGGTTGAATTAAAAAAAAAAAAAAAATCAGCAGGTGAGAGTCATAAAACAGATCAGAGGCAGCAACAGATGTCCGCTAGAGTTAGGTAGGGAGAGACAAAAGCTTGCATTTTTGTTTGTTTGTTTGTTTGTTTGGTATGTGTGTGTGGAAGTATGCATGTACTTATGTATAAATTTTTTACATATTTTTTGCCGCGCCAGCACGACAGCAGAGATGGTCTGAGAGAAGGACGTCAGGATTAAAACACACACTTCTTGGTCAGCAAGCAAAGGCATACTTTTATTCTTCTCTCCTTCCCAATTTATCCACTTTAGCATGGAACCTGGGGCTGGGGTGAGGCGGAAGCTCTCAGCAAGTGCGTCAATAACATGCGACAATAACATGGAGGTCAAAGAACAGTGACGTAAACACAAGGTAGCAAACCAAGGCAGGAACACTTCCTGCCTCCTGTTTTTTCTGTTCCAGCACCCATGGCTCATTCTTTGTTTCCACACAACAGTGTGCATATGATTCTGTGGGGGAGGTGGGGAGGTCTGTCCAGGCAAAGGACGCAACAATTTTTTATTCATTTTTTTACATTTTTTCAGCTCAGTTTTAATCCCTGTGGACTTCCCAATACCACTTCACCCATGTGCCATCAACAAAGGCCCATGTGCTCTCTCCACTCCTGTTTTGATCCTGTTCACCTGTCCTCCCCCATAGAATGTCATGGCTTAGAGTTGTTAGTTGGTGTTCATTTTTTCTTTATTACAAATACTTTTTTTTTTTTTTCCTGATCCCTTACACTCCAGCTATGAATGAAATCATCCAGTATTTTCCTTTTTCTTTCTGGCTTATATCACTAAGCATGATCCCTTCCAGTTCCATCCATGTTACCACAAATGCCACTATGGAAAGCTGTTTGGAGGTTTCTCAAACTGCTAAAAATGGAGCTTCCATGTAATCCAGCAATTCTACTCCTATGCATTTACCCAAAGGACACAAAAACTATTCAATAGGGCACCTGGACTTCAATGCTTATTGCTACACTATTTATAATAGGGAAGATACGGAATCAACCCAAATGCCCAAAAATAGATGACTGGATCAATATGTGGTACATATACACAATGGAATATTACTCAGCAATCAAAAGTCTTACAATTGTTAAATGCAAACCTATAATAACTAAAATAATAATCAGAATATAGTATTATTACAATGCATAATTTAATGTCATTTTCAATTCAAATAAGACAAACAAAACAAACAAAAAACAGATGTGTTACCTACACTTAAAATGAAAATGCAATTAATATATATTGCAAGTGAGATTAAATTTAAAGAAAAACTATTATACCCACATATGTATATACACACACATTATATGTTTAAAAACAAATAATCGAGTGGAAAGATAGCAGTTTAGATCCATACAAGCAGTAGTCAAGATCCATATAAGCAAAAGTAAATGTCCACAGAGCAATAAAAACTACAAAAATATAAACATTTTAGAGTTAAAATAATAAAAAAATCTGAAAACAAATGTTTGCTAAATGAGAGCAAGGCAGATTTGGGAGGCAAAAGAGACAGACTTTCTTGAAGATTGAAATTGCTCAATATGAAGATTTTTTTTTACTTAGAAATCTGAACAGTGTTAATTAAGACTCAAAATTAATTGCTTGAGGCACATTATTTTTTATTTTAACAAAAGACAGAAAAAGCACTCATAAATATTGAAAACTTCATTCTAAATATGTTTAAAAATCAACTTACAGTACAAGCACTATAGAAAACTAGAGTTTCCTCAAACTGCTAAACATGGAGTTTCCATATGACCCAGCAATCCCACTCCTTAGTATCTACCCTCAAAAACATTGATTTAAAAAGATACCTGCACCCCCATGTTTATTGCTGCTTTATTTACAATTGGAAAAACATGGAAACTGCCCAAATGCCCAAAAGAGGATGACTGGATAAAAAAAGATGTGATACATATGCACAATGGAATATTACTCAGCAACCAAATAAATAAATAAATAAATAAACGCATGCCCTTTGCAACAACATGGATGAAGCTGGAGAAGATCATGTTTAGTGAAATAAACCAGAAAGAAAAGGAAAAAAATATCAGATGGTTTCACTCATAACAAGAATATAACAGACCAGATGAGAAAATAATAATAATAATAAATACCTATATACCAGAGACATTTTATGAGAGTGAAGTGGGGAATGGGATCAAAACAGTGAGAGGAGGGAAATGCACTGGACTATGGTGATGGCACACAGGTGATTTGGTGATGGGAATCCCAAGGGGATTACACTTAGATGGAAAATATGCACAAAATGATGTAAAAATAAACTATTATTCATTTAAAAAAATATATCAATGAATGGAAAAATGAGTTGCTGTTCCAATTCATTCTCTCCAAAAGTAACAGACACATTTAAAGTGCTCAATTAAAGTTTACCTTAAGTAATTTTGAAATTAGTTCTTCAAGTCATTAGAATATTCCTGTACAAAAGCATGATCTATATAAAAACCTAAACTCATAAAAAAATCAATTTACAGATTAAAAACATACATAGATGTCAATTATAATATAAATAGACTATCGCCTTCAGAATCTTCATAGAAAGTGAATGAGTTTAACATGTTGATTTCTAGAACTAGGATATGAGAAAATTTTGTAGAAATAATATTTCAAAAATTAAAAAAGTATTTTCCAAAGCTGATGAAAAGGTCATCCAGATTACAGAATTCCTGCCCCACCCTCCTTATATATAGACTTTGTACACCTCCTTGAGTATGGGTGGAACTATGAATATGATGGACACCAATACCATGAACATATATACCATTCCATTATCTTTAGTGAGAGGTTTCTTCTGAGAAGTCTGATTAAAGCTTGATGGGAGTAATTTATAGGCTACTGACTTCTTCTTCTTCTTTTTTTTTTTCAATCTAGATGCCTTCACCTCTGATTGTTCTTCTTCTTTACCTTCTTCTTCTTTCTTTGGCCTGAACTCTTAGTAGTTGCATTACCATAGGTCTTTGTGTGAATCTCATTACATTTCGATAAACAGTAGCTCATTTAGTTTAGATTTTATTCAGTTAATCCCCCAGATTTTGAAAATATTTGCTACTATTTACTTAAGTCTTAATTGTCCTTTTTCTTTTTTTAACTCAGAGAATCAGAGCATAATCATTAAAGTTGTTTTAGTACTCTCATTTAATACTTGTCATTTCAGGGACTAGTTCTAATGATTTAATTTTCTCAATCAGTTTCCTACTTTTTTTTGCATGTTTGGTAGATTGTGATTGGAAGGTCGGAATGTTCTATCATTCCCTGCTAGATTCTCTTATCTTCCAGTGATGAATTTTCATCTGCCATATAATAATATTACTTGAAATCTGTTTGATTATTGTAAGACAAGCTTTTAAATTGTGCTTGTGTCAGGACAAAAAAAAACTTTAGTCTAATCTAATTTAACTGTACTGCTAAGGTTTATCTACTCACTCTCCTTGAAGTACAATGCCTTAGAACTCCACTGGACACACAAGCTTTATACCGTAATAAGGAAATTTACTAGTTTCTCTTTTTAAGTTGTTCAATCTCTGTTTTTTGTTTGGTTTTGTTTTTCATTCCATGCATACACCAATCAGAGCTAAGCTAAACCTCAAAACTATTATCCTGTGGCTCTCTCCTACAACTCCTTCTCTTATGGCATTGTGGCCCAGAAAATATCAGGTGCTTTATCTTCTTGCATTCTCATTTATGTCACCTCAACTCAGAGAATGGCAACTTTTGTTTCTTTTTCACTTATGTAATTTTGAAACTCTACCCATATTTTTAGCAAACTTGAAATTTCCTAGTCTGTTTCTATGTTTGTGCAATTATATATTTATATAACTTGTAAATAAAGAGGACAGGAACAGTGGGATTACTAAACATGTGTTCTTATTTCATCTTTACTGGAACTTACTTTGTTTTTAAGTAACAAAACCTTAAAAAGTTTTATATTCTGTAGGTTTTAATAAGTCAGAATAACCACCAATCCACCTACACACTAAAATATTTTTTGTGTGTTTTTGAAAAGTGGCATTATTCTTTATTCATGTCAACATAACAATCCTGGTATTAATTATAATGACTTGGTCCTTACTTGTAACTCAGTGGGTTTAAGTGCTGTACTGCGAAGTTTGCCATGGCCGCTTGGGTGAGAGTTCGATCCCCACCCAGGAGGTGATCCACATGGCACAGCAGAGCTTTCCTGGCTCGCCCTCTGCTCCCCTCAGCAATGTACTTCATTGACTTACCTGTTCTGCTCCCCACTCTGACTATGGTGAATCCTTTCACCACCCCTGCAACTCTGGCCTGTATCCCAGTTCTGGATGCATAAATAAATATTTAAATAAATAATTGTATTGACTTGGTACTACACCATTTGGTACCAGACTTTAAAATTTTTAAAACCTTATGTGAATTACACATACAAATTTGATATCAAACTACTCATAACAAAACAAAAAGCAAAGGAAGCAGTGAATGAAAGAGATTGAAAGACAAAAGTGACACAATGACAGGCTTCGGAATGCTTCTGAACCAGCCAGGCCTAAGTTTCAGTTATCAAGAAGGTGCCAAGGCAGAATTTAGCTGTAAATGTCCTGATCTTACCCATCCCATGAAAACAGCCAATCAGCAAGTGACCAGTATGTTTCAGGAGAGCACCAGATGTCCCAGGATATATGGGCCTAGTCGTGAAGGTCACAGATTACAGGCGTGCACATGCATGGACCAATCAGATTAAGACAAGACAACTTTGTTCAATGTCAGCCAATCAATATATTGCTGAGGTAAAACTCCCCTTTTCTATAATAAAAACCCTGCCTTCCCTGAGCTCAGGGCTCTCAACTTCGGCCTCTGCATGTTGGGAGCCCATACTTGAGATTGCAATAAAGACCCTCGCGTGCTTTGCATCAGAATCAGCTCCTTCGTGGTCTTTGGAAAACTTGAAATCTGGGCACAACAGAGACATTTGAAAAACTAGAAAGGTCACAAAGAGAGAGAATCACAAAAGATCATGGTCAAGGTAGTTTTCCACGCGTCATGTTATTTCTAATTTAAAGGTGACTAGACCACCATTTAGTGGTATAAAGACGTGGTAAGCTAATTAAAATAAAAAGTTCTGCATTTTTCTCCCTAATTTTTTTTTTTTGAGAAATGTTTCCTTTACAAACATGAGACTGATATAAATTAGAACTTTCTAAGCTTTACATATTTTAAAATATTAATGCATCATTTTCATATTATACTTTTAAAAAATTATTAAATCACCTTTTCCTTATAACATATGACCTCTTTTGTACCTCATTATTATGAGAAGCCATATTCTACATTCATCATTAAACATCCAATTCTAAGTCTTCAAAAAATTGATAATACCATAATTCATAAACATATTTACAAATATTTAAAGCAAGTCTTGAATATAACTTGACCTACTTTGTCAGCTGTATTAATAACCACACAATATGAATAAAATTCACATATCCAGTGCTAGGATAATATTTTTTATATTATGAAAACACTGGCACAGGTGTATAAGAGAATGGTATTGAGAGTTAGCCTGGATTTTTAATGACATAATCCCAGGGTTTAATGCTTGTAATCTTGATCATTATTACTAAGTTCATTGCAGACAAATATTTTACTATATGCATTTTAAAAGTAAATAAAGTAGCAACAAATAATATAGATAACTTCCTGACGGCAAAATTCCTAAGAATTTTCACAAAGAAAATTTCCTTGGTATGAAAAAGCATCTTCTTAATTGAATTATTTTCCAGTAATTGTAAGAAAATTTCAGACCTTGGTTGGATTTCAAGGAAATTCCTAAATGCTTTAGTTTTGTGGAATGAATTTATATAGAGTATCCACTAACTTTATTTTGTTAAGATACCCTTGGGCTTCATTTACTCATTGTCGATTTCTGACTTAGTGGCTCAGATGAATGTGAAGGTCAACCCAATAACGTAACTTCTAATTTTATCTTATTACCTCAAGAACATATTTTTACACCTCCTACCTAAAGGTGTAATTAAAGAGAATGGCAGTGTAGTTTAGTGGTTGGAGACTTGGCCTAAGAAACAAAGAACCTTTACTCCCACTCCTTGAACTGACTGTGTTTAGTTAACACTTTGTTTCCTGTAAGTGCAGAGTTTTCAAGAGGAAAACTAACACTTCTCTAGGAGTGATGAGACAAGTATTTTCCAGAAAAGAGCCACTATGTAATTGCCTTGAATAACTGTAATTTATTTTTGAGGTTTTACAATCAATGGTAGATTTTGAAGACAGCTATTAAGAGATCATGACCTGAAATAAGCAAAAAGTACATTCTCCAGTTGTCCTGGGTTCACTGTTGCATGTCATTGAAGGTGCAAGGAACTGTGGGGAACTTGTTTGGTTTTAGAAAACAACCCAGCTACTAAATAAGGTAGAAAGTATCAAGTTTATTTTATTTTTAACCAAATCTATAATGCTGTCTAGATAATAGTGTATTATTATGGCTGCTATCCAATCAAAAAAAAAAAATGGTGTTCAGAGAAAAGTATATATCTAAACCCTTGCAAACACATTGAAAAGAAAAAAGTAATTCATACACAAATAAAATTAGGATAAGGCCAAATTCATACCTCAAATACCAGAAAATATAAATTGTGTTTACAATAAAATCTGAATCAAATTGAGGTACTAAGTCTTAGCACTATGAAGTTATGGGAAGCTCTCTTGCCACGAAGCTAATACATATGGCACAACAGATCTCTCCTGCTTCACCGGTTGCTACCCTCACCATTGTATTTCAGTTGATCCACCTGTTCTGTTCCCTACTCTTTTTCTGGTGAATCATCTCACTCCTACCTCTGCACCTCTAGCCTATACCCCAGCTCTTATATGCATAAATAATAAATATTTAGAAAAAATAACACAATAGGGCCCTCTCTGATGACACAGCAGGTTAAAGCACAGCACTAAAAAGCTAAAGTCACTTTAACATGAGTTCGATTCCTGTGATCTACATGGCATGGTAGACCTCTCCTGATCTGCCTGCCATTCTCCTCAGTAGTGTACTTGTCAATCAGCCTGTTCTGCTCCCCACTCTGTCGGTGGTGAATCCTCACACTGCAGCTGAACCTCTAATCTGTACCTCAGTTCTGTATGCACATAAATAAATAAACACAACAAACAAAGTAAGAATAAACAATTTTGATGGTTTTTTTCCCCATATACCATAATTTTTAGTTACACAGATTTCCCCCATGGAAATTAAATTAAAAAAAAAAAATCAACAGTGGCACAGTATATAAAATGGCACAATGACATAAGTGGACAATATTAATAATGGAATGGACAATATTACAGGGAAAAGATGACTTTTCGATGAATACAACTGAATGAACAGAAATAATTTTAGTGAAAATAAGATTAGCAATATTAAGAAATGACAATTATACTCAAAAGAAGTTTCGTAACTCAAAGGTACACATATTTTTAAAAACCTCGATTTAAAAATGGTCAAATAATTTAAAAAGACTTTTCTCCAAAGAAGATATACAAATGATTATATGCAGATAAAAAGATGCTTAGCATATGGGCCCTGGCTGGTAGCACAGCAGGTTAAAGCACAACACTAAAGACACTTCAGCATGAGTTCAATCCCCACCCTGGAGGTGCAGCAGACCTCTCCTGACCTGCCTGCTGCTCCCCTCAGTAGTGTACTTTGTCAGTCTGCCTGTTCTGCTCCCCACTGTCTATAGTGAATCCTCTCATTGCCCCTGCACCTCTGACCTGTACCCCAGTTCTGTATGCACAAATAAATCTTAAAAAAAAAAAATGTTAAACATAGTCATCGAAGAAATGAAATAAAGTATAATTTAATAAGATAGTACATCATTTCTATTCAGGTGACTTACAATAAAAGGACAGACAAGAAAAAAAGTTGATGATGTGGCCCTCCCTGGTGGCGCAGCGGCTTAAAGCACTGCACTGAGAGACTAAAGCCACTTCCGCATGAGTTCGATCCCCGCCTGCCCCGGAGGTGATCATATGGCGTGGCAGACCTCTCCTGACCCGCCCGCTGCTCCCCTCAGCAGTGTGCTTCGTCGATCTGTCTGTTCTGCTTCCCGCTCTGTCTCTGGTGAATCCTCTCGCCCTCCGCATCTCTGGCCTGTACCCCAGTTCTGTACGAATAAATTAATAAATCTTTAAAAAAAAAAAAAAGTTGATGATGTGGAATTATGATGATGTGGAATTACTAGAATTTTAACAAGTAGCTGGTAGGAATGTAAAATGTTTGACCACACTCTAACAGTTGAAACATAGGATGACAAAGTGACTCAACAATTTCACACCTCAATATACAGATGAAAACATATGTCCACAGTAAACTTTTACACAAATGCTTGTAGTAACATTATTGAAGCCAAAATTTGCAAGGAATTCAAATACACATCAGTGGGTCAATAGATAAGCAGTATTGTATAAATACATGACATTAGAATATTATTTTAAAAAGGAAGAAATGATGGTATTTGCTACAACAAAGGTAAATCTGACAAATGTCAGATTTAATGTCAAAGGTAAAGGTGACATTATGCTAAATACAATAGGACAAATATTATATGATACCAAATATGATCACATTCTCTGGATCTTTGTAGGTGTAAATTTTTGAGAGACACTTTTAAAGTCATTACTTTGGGGGACAGTTTTAAAGTCATTATTTTTTTAATTTTTTTTTAAAGATTTATTTATTTGTGCAAACAGAACTGGGGTACAGGCCAGAGGCCCAGGGGCGGCGAAAGGCTTCACCAGAGACAGAGTGGGGAACAGAACAGGCAGATCAACGAAGTACACTGCTGAGGGGAGCAGCGGGCGGGTCAGGAGAGGTCTGCCACGCCATGTGGTCACCTCCGGGGCAGGCGGGAATCGAACTCATGCGGAAGCGGCTTCAGACTCTCAGTGCTGTGCTCTAACCCGCTGCGCCACCAGGGAGGGCCTTAAAGTTATTATTTTTAAAATAAGCAATAGTCTAAGAATATTTACATATATCATTTATCCCTCACAATAACATTATGAGGTTAGTACTATTAAAATGCAAATTGTCAGATAAAAAAACCGAGACTCGAAAAATACATACAACTAAAACAGTGAGTCATAGCTGACTATATTTAAAAGAATTTAATTATGCACTAGACACTTAGTGGTCTGATTTGCTATATTTTTCCAGTTTTAGGGGTTTTTTGCCTAATTTAAGAATTTGTCTACTTTTTCATTTACTATTTTCAAGTTTTTAGTAATTGATTAATGGCATGCATTATTTTAGGTGGCAAATAATAGTAATAGTTTGAATATCCAACAACAGGATTTATGTTAAAGTTTAAAAAATACATTTATTTCAAAAACATATATGATAGCTTCCCAGAGGAATAAAAATCAGCAATATATTTTTTTAATATTTATTTATTTATTCATACAAACTGGAGTAGAAGCCAGAGGTGCAGGGGCAGTGAAAAGCTTCACCAGAGACAGAGTGGGGAACAGAACAGGAAGATCGAGGAAGTACACTGCTGGGGGGAGCAGCGGACGGGTCAGGAGAGGTCTGCCACGCCATGTGTACCACTTCCAGGGCTGGGGATCAAACTCGTACTGAAGCAGCTGCCGCCAGCTTGCAGTACTGCGTTCTAACCCTTTGTGCCACCAGAGAGGGCCATCACTCTTCTAATGATAAACATTATTAAGGTCTTAAGGCTCACCTCCCTGCTCCATATATAATTTCTGTTTATGTGTGTGCTTGATTGAAAATATATATTTAGCTGGAAAGTTAGATGTTTAGTGTGTCTCTTCATAGTCAATAGGTAGAGTTGCAGCATAGAGTGTTATGCTGTAAAACACAATGTGAAAAAACAATTAAAAGTATGACTTCATACAATGCATGATTTTGGGAAAATTCTAATTGTCTTAAAATAATTACACATAAGGGTGCTCCCTGGTGGCACAGCAGGTTAAAGCACAGCACTTAGAAGCTAGAGCCACTTTAGCATGCCCGGGAGATGATCCACATGGAGCGGCAGACCTCCTCTGACCCACCCGCTGCTCCCCTCAGCAGTGTACTTTGTCATTCTGCTTGTTCTGCTCCCCATTCTGTCTCTGGTGAATCCTCACACCACCCCTGTACCTCTGGCTTGTACCCCAGTTCTGTATGCATAAATAAATCAATCTTTGAAAATATAATTACACATAAACATAAATGAAAAGCTAGACTTGGGAAAAATGCAGGCAAACAGTGAGGAAACTGTTCCAAATGGAGGATGTACGCTTTGCAAAGGGCTGTAAGTGCTCTGGGTATTTCAGGGTATTAAAGGAATCATCCATCCAGAGGATGAAGAGAGAAGTACAATTTCAGATCTTTGAGTGGAGTTACATAGGACAAATCATTCAATGTCTTCAAGATTATTATAAATAGTTTGAATTCTCTTAAGTAAAAGGGGAGTCCATTTCCAGGGTTCTGAACAATGATGTGACATCAATTCATTCTCTAACTACAGACCTCTTCCTAGATATGTAAAATACCCACATAGCCTATATTTTGTGTATTTACAATGTTCCAGTGAATGTAATATTGTTAAAATGTCATTTGTTAGCAATAATCCTCTGTCACTGTATCATTATTTTGTACCAACTAATTCTGTGCATATGACATTCAGATACATTGTGCTGATTCAGTGTTGCCGATTAATTTTGTTCCAACACTTGTGTTACAAAGCTACAAAGTAATATAGATATTAGAAATGTAATAAAGTGAACATATATCTATCTATACATACACACACATATTAAAAAGTGTTTATTTGCCTCAAGTCTCAAATACTTTTCATGTGCATAAATGATTAGGAGAATATGGCCTGATATATCAGGTCTACAAGAATTAAAGCCCAATAACTGATAATAATCACTTTGGGACAAGCAATCATTTAAAAGAAAAATATTATATTCACCAGTTTATTTTCACAAATTGTTTTTTCATCATTTTGCAGTCAAATCAGTGGGGAATCATTTTTTATCCTCCTTAGAGCCATTCCATACTGGGCATTCCTATTGCCTGGAAATTCACTAGCTCACTAATTCCCTATTTATGTCTTCAGATGAGGATTTTCCTGCTGGCCTCTGCTCAATTTGTCTGCCTCTGGAACGGATGACAAAAAGCGGACGATGGAGAATAAGTGACTGCAGCTGACTGTCCTGGGAACTTCCCAACTACATGACAACAAACATTTTAGTCTTTTTTTTTTTTTTTCCTCTGAATGAATTCTGAAACTACTTTCCAGGACTAAATTCTAAAGAACAATATTTGACTCACTCTACTATGGAGGAACATAGCTATGTGAGATCTGATGACTGTTATCACTCCACTGATTATTCTGAAACCCATATTTAAGCTATAGTTTCAAAGTTTTCATTCACTGAATACTTTTTACAACTTCTATTAAAGATAGATTTTGCTTCTGTTCGACCTTTGACCCCAAGGAATGTTGTGAAAGTAGTAAATTAGTCAAGAAAACGACAAAAGTGAGAACACTGATAACAATTTAGGGAAATAAAATCAAGGGGACTGGACAGATTGTAATTTTCAATTAACCAGACGAGGGCAGGAGGAGGGAAAATCTTCAGTCAGGTGTGTGTTTGAGTTGTTGGAAAAAAGTATAACAGGGCTCTCTCTGGTGGTGCAAGTGATTAAAGTGCAGTATGGCGAAGCTAGCCACAGCTACCTCATTGCGAGTCCGATGCCATGCGTGGAAGGTGACCCACATGACACGCAGACCTCACCTGCTGCTCCCTTCAATAGTGTACTTTGTCGACCTGCCTGTTCTGCTCCCCACTCTGTCTCTGGTGAATCCTCTCACCATCCCTGCACCTCTGGTCTGTACCCCAGTTCTATATGCATAAATAAGTAAATCTTAAAAAAAAAAAAAAAGAATGTAACAACGACCTACTTGAAATATTGAAATCAAATAAATAAGAAAGTAATAAAAGGAAGTAAAATCAGAGGTGAGAGATGAAAATGTGATGTGATCACTTCTATGTAGCAAAGTGAATATAAGAATGAAAAATTAAGGAAGCATATACAAGTATTCCCTTATTCATGGGGGATACATTCTACAATCACCAGGGATATTTGAAAGCACACTTAGTAACAAACTCTATATTTACTACTGTATAAATACACCCTTATGATAAAATTCAATTTATAAATTAGGCATAGTAACAAATTAGCAATAATTACTACTAATAAAATGAAGTATTATAGCAATATACTATAATGGAGTTATGTCAGTGTGATCTTTTTCAAAATACACATATTATTTCTGGGTCTTGCTTAACCCCAAGTAATTGAAACCACAGAAAAACAAAATCATGGCTAAAGGGATCCTTCTATATAAACAGTTGATTATGTATGCAATATTGACAGGAAATCAAAAGTTTTAAAGAATAAAGATAAATACATTCTGCTATTATGGAGTGGTGGCAATGACAATCTTAGTTATGACAGTCTTTCATAATAAAAGGTCAAACTTGCTTTCCAAGATTAAAAATTCAATAAGTGCTACAGCTTTTTTCTCTTGTGGAAAAAATCATTGGGTAATGCAATATAAACATTTGAATTTGCTGTAATAATTTCCCTCAATAGCACAAAAGAGAAGACAGATGCTAGGAGGAATTTTGCATTTTGAATACATAATGCAAAATTAGTATGAGAAATGAAACAATTAAAAGTGTGCATGTGATAGTTACAGCAAGACCAGATATTTTATTAAGAATAGTTAGAATAGGCCCTCCCTGGTGGTGCAGTGGGTTAAACCACAGCATTGAGAAGCTAAAGCCACTTCCGCATGAGTTCGATTCCCGCCTGCCCTGGAGGTGACCACATGGCATAGCAAGACCTCTCCTGACCCGCCCGCTGCTCCCCTCAGCAGTGTACTTCGTCGATCTGCCTGTTCTGCTCCCCACTCTGTCTCTGGTGAAGCCTCTCGCCGCCCCTGAGCCTCTGGCCTGTACCCCAGTTCTGTATGCACAAATAAATAAATCTTTAAAAAAAAAAAAAAAGAATAGTTAGAATAGATACTAGATGTAGAAGATGTGACAATAATTTGCAGAGGACTTCTTAGAGGTATTGCATCAAAAGTAGTCCATTTAAACTCGACATAGTTTCCTCCTCACTATTTCAGAGAAGTTTCAGTGATTCAAAAGTCTACATCTGTCTGAAATTCTGTGGGTCAGAAGATACTAGCAGTGTCCCACATGGTGAGTATAGCTTGGAGGGGCTTGTAGAACACATACAGAAGAGTTGTCACTATAGTACTTTACCAGATGCTCATCAAGAATTTAAGATTGAGGGAAAATGCTGAAAATGAACTGCAGCACCAAACCCTGCTTGCTTGCCAGTAGACTCTATAAACAGATAGAGCAGGTAAATGGATTAGCACATCTCAGCTTCAAAACTCTCCGTCAAGTGAGACAAAGTCAGCATATTGGAAAACTTATGCCTGAAGAAACAAACTTTAAAGAACGGTAGAACAGAACTTTAAAATAATACATTTCTAAGAGCCAATTTACGATTTTAATAAAATGTATCAAATAAAAGAGAGATCTATAAGTTAAAGAATTATGTGAGAGAATTTTCATAAAATGTTATACAAATGGATAAAGAAGGTAGCCATAACAGATAAATGTAAAGTAATACCAGGGTTTACAACATCAAATTAAAAGTAGTATTGACAGGGAGAAAATTTGGAGAATAAATGTATAAGGAAGCAGTGGAATGGCATTTGCAATAATGGGACTGATGAATTTTCAAACTGAAATCATCAAGTAAGTGCTGACTTGATTTTGTAAAGCAAACATCAACCTACCTCTCACACAAACACAGGAAATCAGCGATAAAGTACAAAATTTTCCAGTTTTGAAAGGGAAAAATAGACTACCTATAAACCATGGAGAAACAGTATTTACTGGCAACTAGAAATCAATGTGTTAATATTCTAATATCCCATATTCTAAGCCCATTTCTATCAACTACTGACCTTTTCCAAAATATGTACCAAGGGATGTACTTCAGAAAAAAAGAAGATAATCCTTGAAGAAGAGGCACATAAACAGTAGAAATGAGCAAGAAAATAGATTTAATACTAAGCAAAATTGTATTACATATATCTCTTAGCATTTAAGAATATTAAATACAATTTAATATTACATACAATTCATCCCTATATGTGACATTTTTGACATAATGAATTACAGAACATGAAATTAATCAATTTAAAGTGAAAAATTCAGTAGCAATTAGGCTTCATCCCATAAGTTTTGTTTATTTTTTCACTTTTATTGATCTCTAAAAGTTATTTCTATTTTCTCTTATGTTATATTTTAACATCATTGAATCTTTAAAAGGATTTTAATTAATGTACAGATATTTAAAATTTTTGCCAAAATTTGCTGTGGGTTGTTGAGTTCACCCTACAATGTTTTAGAGTAATGTCCTATACTTTTCTATACTCAGGGAGTTCTAGTAGCCCCCAGACAGGGTAAAATAAAAATAAAAAACACTTTGAATGTGTGTGTGAATAAAGACTGCTGTAGTACCCCCAGAGCTGGATATCAGGGTGCCATGCTAGAGGTTGGCTGCTGCTTCAAGATTGTTGTGAGTTTAGAAGGAACAGCAATTAATAATAACATAAGGCACTTAATAGCAATTTAAATGCAATTAAAAATAGCACAAGTTTTCCTACAATTTTAAGGTTTGATACTCCTTGGTGCAGAATCCAGCTGGACACTGTAATATTTTGACCATTTTCCAATGTTCAGATAAAGTTATCGTGATGAGTTTTGCTTGATTTTTTCCTATAGTTCTGTGGAGTTGAGTCATTTAAAGACATTACTCTCCTACAACCATACATTTTCATATTGTGGGAAAATGGTTCACTTTGCTCGGAAAATATAGATTATAATTGATTTGGGAAAAGCAGAAAACTGTAATAGATGAATAAACAAAGAAAATGAAGTAGTAGACATGATCTGATCCATACAATTGAAGAAGACTGGAGATTTTTTTTTTAATATATTTTTGTTTTGTTTTGTTTTGTTTTAAAGATTTATTTATTTGAGCATACAGAACTAGGGTACAGGTCAAGGGTACCCGGCTGGCGAGAGGCTTCACCAGAGACAGAGTGGGGAGCAGAACAGGCAGAACACGAAGTACACTGCTACGGGGAGCAGCGGTCAAGCTGGAGAGGTCTGCTGTGCCATGTGGCTCACTGCCGGGAGAGGGTATGGAGCTCACACTGAAGTGGCGGTGGCTAGCTTGCAGTGCTGCATCCTAACCCACTGCTCCACCAGGAAATGCTGCTTTTGGAGATTTTATAGTCAATTTATAACTGGTGGCTGAAGCCAAAAGGCCATTACAAGTGTTACCACCTGGAGGAGGTTGCTGGTGAGGATAGATAGCCCCAGGGAAAATGCTAAAATGTATCACACTTTGTGTAGCACTACTGATAAGGCATATAAAGGACTGTAAGGAAGCCCTGATTATTCAGTGTTCTAGATTCAGTGATTGAGGGTGTAGCTGTTTTCAGGGTCAACAATTTCAGCCCCCACAGCCAATCTCCAATCAAATTTGGAGAGGAAAAGTTCACAAGCTTTGCAAGTAGCTGAGCAACTGAAACTGATCCCAATTTTGCTGCTGTTACAACCTGACAGGGAAGGCTAAGACTGGGAGCCAGGCACCTACCTGAGCTGCAAGAGTGGCCATTTGTTAGGTCATTCAGCCACTGCAGCTGCTGTTTTTAGTTTTGCTTGTCTGTTGCAGTACGGGGGCATCTCAGAAGCTCTGGGGAAATCTCCTGTTGTGTCTGTTTTCTGTTGCCTTCTGGAGTTGAAACCCAGCCTAAAGTCTGACAGCCACATGTCCACAGTGGCAGGAAGATGCTGTCTTGGACAGGTGGCCTATTGTTGGAGAGAGGAGCTCCACATCCTGAGTGCCAGGAAGATGCCATCTTAGCTGCTTTTGTTTATGACTTAAGAACACTGGACATTGCTTCAGGTGAAGTAAACAATCATTTTTTACCTCAGTAACTCTTTGTTTTTCCCTGTGTTGCTAAATAAAGCCCATTATTGTTCTATGTGCCTGAGTAGACTTGCAATTGCGCAACAGGTGATGGACTCAGACAATGACTCATAAACTATCTGGGCAGTGTCTTTGGCCAGGTTTAGTGCGCTGGATCAAATTGCTATAAAACTTACAATAAATAATTCTGAGAATAAAAGAAATAGATATATTTTCCAATTCATGTGGCTTTATTTTATTTTACTATTGAGATAAATGGTTTACAACAATGTGTGTGACTCCGGAGCCCAGGATCACACCTCCTCAAATGCACATCACCATGCCCACTTGAAGGGACACATAGTCCTCTATCATGCTCCTTTGTGTTCTCTCCCCACATTGAAAGTATCATAAATCATGACCAAGAAAATTTAATCAACAATATAATGAAGATTTGATATTTTATAATCTTTCAATGTTATTTTCTACATTAATATAGAAAATGAGTAAACTATTCAACGTTTATATCGTTGATAATTTGATAAAATTCAACACCCGAGGGCCCTCCCTGGTGGTGCAGCGGGTTAAAGCACAGCACTAAGAAACTTAAGCCACTTCGGCATGAGTTCGATCCTCGCCTTCCCCCGGAGGTGACCACATGGCGAGAGAGACCTCTCCTGACCCGCCCGCTGCTCCCCTCAGCATTGTACTTCCTTGATCTGCCTGTTCTGCTCCCCACTCTGTCTCTGGTGAATCCTCTCACCCTCCGCATCTCTGGCCTGTACCCCAACTCTATATGTATGAATAAATAAATAAATCTTAAAAATAAATCAACACCCGATATCTTTTCTAAAATTTAGATATGTTTAATTTCAAAACAAATAGAAGTTATTGTTCATTATATTACAGACACATGAAAAGCAGCACATCTAGCCTAGGAGGCATAAAGTGTAATATTCAGGTGCCATAAATGAAGGAGAACTCCCACAAATAAGTAAAACAAGCTAACGAATCAATAGTCCTACAAGATGTTTTTAATACAGTTTTACTATTTTTATTTGTGCATTAATGATCAGATCATTTTCTTGCAAATATTAAGTCTAGGAAGAAAAATCAGTGTAATAAGTGCAATTAATAATGTCACTAATGTCTAGCATGCCAATGGCTACAGTTTTAAGCTACAATGGTAAATCATCAGCACCCAGAATTCAGGCTCTATGATTATAGCAGAGTTGAGTTTAAAGCAATAGATGATGAAGTTAATGAGAAGATACTGAAAAGGAAGACCCACTGTTGTGCCAGTAGGCACAGAGCAAGTTCACTATCAATTCAGGAAGATGGATAAAGAGTTCTGGAGCCCTAAGTGTATTAGTCAGGTCTTAATGTTCCCTCAAGGAACCAGTTATACAGGTTCATGGGCAGGGAGGCTGGCATGCAAAGAGGCAGGGACAGGTCAGACAGGGAGCTGGGAGGCAGACAGGCCACTGAGGCGTGCAGACTCCCAGCATTCCAATAAAGGTTAATTACAAATCTTTCCTGGGCTCCATTTGTTCTCTCGCACATCTTCTCATGGTCTCTCCTCTTCTGTAGTCACACAGCTTGTTCCCCCACTGCCGTTGCCCCTATCATTTTTATACTAGCCTCTAAGCTTGGTTGTACAGGCACCCATACACTAGGTGTCCTCTATCAGGCAGATGTGACCCATGCCCACACTTCCAAGTGCTTCCGGATCACCTTGATCAAAGGCACAGGTGATAGCTATAGAGTCTAGTGGCATACAAAGACTAGTTCATTTACCCTATACCTATACAAAATGGTATTTGGGGTTTTCATGTTTTTTTTCAGATTGAAGTTCTGAGATTGAGGTTTTCACACTTATGTTCAAAGAGCTTGGTGGTAGGAGCAGGCCATGCTTACTGATGGCATACAGAAGCATTAATTAACTAATTAATTAATGAGAAGCACTTGCTGGGATCAAGCACTATCAGACATCAAGGCATTCTGATCTGCTGCAGTGAGTTACCTTGGCAATAAAGGTTAATTACAATGGAGCAGAGAATATGTTAGGAGGAAATGATGTCCTGGAAGAACTCTGCAGATTTCTGTGGACTCCACCCCTTACTCCAGTTTCCTGAACTCCACCCCCTACTCCAGTGATTGAAACTACAACTCCCAGCAATACAACAGAGAGAACAGCAAGGACCAAGGGCAGCATGCATTCTGGGACTTTTGGGGAATATATAAGGGAGCTATGTGAGGCACTCTCTCTGGACCGCGGGGCACTCTCTGGACTGAGTAGCTGGTGGGTTGTGGCTTGGCTCTTGATGAGCTATCAGTGTCCTGGAGTTCCAAGTCAGGGGAAGTGTTAGGATGTTCTAGTTAACTTATATCTCTCTTTCTCTTTCTTTCCCTGGGTTGTACCTTTTCCTTTCCCCTTTGTAAATAAACCCATTATTGACCCTTTTGTGTGTGCCTGCAGTACAATAAGCTTGCAGGTGAGGATCCACAGACAGGTAACCCTGTTCACACTGGGTTGCCCTGTAACAAATGGATTCTGTTGGTTCTAGAAAGTTTTAGGTAAGGTAAAAGACACTGTATGCTTGAATTACTGGCTTATAACTTTGGAAGGGGGTGTGTTAGGAGCCGCTTATCAAAGAGAATTAGACTCTGTGATATCCAAGAAGGCCTCTATAAGGGAAATGGGTTAATTCAGGCTCATTGTGTCTGGCCACTAATCTTTATGGCTACCGCCTGCTACCTTGCATGCCTCTTAGCGTGAGGATACCAGGGTGTTGAGAAGTGTGGGTGTATGCATACACCAGGGCCTAGAGAGCATGGTGAGTGCACAAACATAAATACAGACACCGGGGCCAAGACTGGAGGGACAACAATGGCAACTCAGCTCAGTTCATGGCACTGTCACTGTGAGGCAGGGGTTCCTGTCTCCCTGCCTGTTCTGTCTGTGTACAGTCCTCTGCTTGAACATTAAAGGTATGTTAGAAATACCTAAGGCTCCGATATTCTCTTTTTGTCTGTGTGCATTGACAACAAACCTACCTGGCCTGGGATGGTTGCAACCACAGGCTCCTTCATTGTGGAGCTGTTGGATTGCAAATGTGTGCTGTTTAAACCCACTAGATTTCCATTGTGAAGGCCTGGAAAATGAATGGAGCAAGAGAGGGATCCTGAGAAGGAAAAATTCTGAACAGACACAACTAATCTGAGCACTTTGAAACCCCTGACCCCCTGAAATTCCCTTGCTTGTTAAATTGTTTCCTGAGGGAAGATATTTCTCCCAGATAAACATCCTTAAGTAACTGGCTCAGGGGAAATTACTTCCGGAGATGTTGCTTATCTTCAGGATTTGTTCCCATCATTCCTCTCTAACTACAGTTTCCTAGCTTCACGACCCAGAATACCCATATTTAAAGTACACGATGTTTTGTCTTAGGAAGTATTGCAAGATTTTCCAAATTGTAATACTGGCAGTCTGTGAAATGTAAAAGTAGGATTTTAGGCATTAGAGTGAAGATAATGAAATGTTAATTTTGAACAAGCTAAATTTATTAATACAAATAGGCTCACCTGGGATTTAATATGTTGATTTAAGCGTTTAAGAATGGCTGAAGTGATTTGTTTTGCCTGAACTTACTGATGACGTATGATCACAGAGCTGTAAAGCTAAAACTGTCCTAATATACAGTAGAGAAAACTGTGTAAAGGCTTTTTGACTAAACAATATTTGGAAGGGACACTTTTGATATTCAAGAATTTGTTGATACTTATCCTGTGACCCAGTGTATGTTCAATACTGGAGAAACACCCGTGGGCATTTGAAAAAAAAAAATGTGTATTTTGCTTTTGGAGGGCACAAAACCTTTAAATGTCTATTAAGCCCATTTGGTCTATTTCTTTTCTTTTCTTTTCTTTTTTTAAAGGCATTTATTTTCTGTCTTCATTGATCTACCTGTCAGTGATAATGGGATGTTCAATTCTCCAATGTCTGTTTTTAGATTTAAAAGTAGCTGTCTAATGTATTCTGGTGCTCCGTTGTTTGGTGAGTACATATTTTGATTAGTGTTTTGTCTTCCCTTTTTATTGCTCCCCTAATTATTTATTATATAGTGTCCATCTCTGTTTCTTATTACCTTTTTTAACCTAAAACTCTGTTTTTTTGGATATAAGCACTGTTGTCTGTTCCTTCCTTTGGGTGCCAGCTATTTGCAGAATTTTTCCCCCTCTTTACTTTCAGTCTGCTTATCCCTAGAATTAAGGATGCAGCAGAAAGTTGGATTGTGTTTCCTAATTCAACTATATACTCTATCATTAGTGTATTAGCCCATTGATATTTAAATAATTATTGAAAAATTAAATGTTTCTACTGCAATTGTGTCCTTAGTTTAGTGGTTTTATTTAATTGCTTTTCAGTTCTTCACATTTATTCCTTTCTTTGGTTTATATAATAAGACTCCTTTTAAATTTTTTGGATGATGGTGTAGTGGTTGGAAACACCATAGGATTATTAGTCTGAGAAACCTTTATTTCTCCCTCATATCTGAAATAATTTGCAAGTTCTTGGAATATTCCAAATATATCAATCCATTCTCTTTTTGCTCATAGTATTTCATCAGAGAACTCTGATGTTACACTAATGGTGGTTCCTTTATAGGTTATCTGTTTCTTCCTCTTGTCAACTGCATTATTTTTAACTTGTTTTACATACTTAAAATTTTGCTACTATATATCTTCCTATAGGTCTCCTTTAGCTTAGGTAATTTGGTATTCCTGTAGTTTTATGTTCACTTCCTTCCTCAAGCAGGAGAAGTTTTATTCCATTATTATTTTTTTCAGGCTCTCTTCTCCTTCTGGTATGGCTATGATTCTTATATTACCTTTCCTCATGATGACAGATAATTGTCAATGCTTCTTTATTTCTCCCTTGTAGTTCTCTTTCTACTTTGATTCTTTCTTGCTGATTTTGTCTCATATTTCTTTCTGATTTTTCTTCTATATCTCTGAAAAGCTTACCTGAGATTTTGTGTATTGCTATAAATCTGTTTTTGTTTGTTTGTTTGTTTTGTTTTGTTTTGTTTTAAATGCATACAGATCTGGGTACAGATGAGAGGTAGAGGGGCTTATTCCTCTGGAGAGGAGTCGCCAGAGACAGAATGGGGATTAAAACAGAACTTTTGACCAAGAACACTGCTAAGGGGAGCAGCAGGCAGGTCAGGAGAGGTCTATTCCACCATGTGGATCATCTCTAGGTCCAGGGATCAAACTCACACTGAAGTGGCTGTGGCCAGCTTGCATGCTGGCCTTTAATTCACTGCACCACCAAGGAGAGCCCAACTTTGTGTTTTTTAATTATGATAACTTTGAATTCTGAATCTGAATTCTTCCATGTCTTTGTGTTTTGGTTCTGAAGATTTGTTTATTCTTATGTATGCTTCTTTTCTGATTAGTTGGCCATTTGTAATTTTTTTCTCCCCATTTTTTTTGGGGGTAGGGGTGAAGGGGGCTTACTGTATTGTATCAGTGTGTTTGTGGTATGTGGGTTTACCTCTCCTACTGATTTAGGCATTTACCAGTTGTTGGGCATGACAGCTGGGGCCTCATGGGATTTGGTGCAATGCAAGAGTTCACTCTGCTGTTCTTTAGGGCTAGGTTCTAGTCAGTATGGTATCTTGTATTGAGGTGGATTGGTGGAGTGCTGGGCATGTGGGCAGCTGTGTAGTTAAACCCAAACTCACAGCAATTAACTCCCTCCTTGTCAGTTTTGTAATGTGTAAATGTAGTTTGTTTTTTTTCCCCATTCAGTGGGATGTATTTATTTATTTATTTTAGTAATAGTTTACTTTTGCATCATTTTATGCATTTTTCATCTCAGTTATAACCCTGTGGGCTTCCCATCACCAAATTACCCATGTGCCATCACCATAGTCCAGTGCATTTCCCTCCCTCCACTGATTTTGATCCCATTCCCCACTCCAACCCAAAAAATGTCTCTGGTATATAGCTATTCATTATTATTTTGTCACCTGGTCCGTTTCACTCCTGCTATGATTGAAACCATCCAGTATTTTTCCTTTATGACTTATTTCACTAAGCATGATCTTTTCCAGCTCTTTTTTTTTTGGTTGCTGAGTAATATTCCATTGTGTATATGTACCAAATCTTTTTAAACCAGTCATTCACTTTTGGGTATTTGGGCTGTTTTGCTGTCTTTCCAATTGTAAAATAAAGAATCAATAAACATGGGGGTGCAGGTATCTTTTTGAATCAGTATTTTAGTGTCTAACTCCAGACAGTTTTCCATAGTGGTTGTACTAGTTTGCATTCCCACCAGAAGCACAGGAAAGTTCCTTTCTCTATATATCCTTGCCAGTGTTTGTTGTTGCTAGTTGTTTTTAGATGTGCCATTCTCACTGGGGTGAGTTGGTGTCTCATTGTGGTTTTATTTTGCATCTTCCTTATTACAAGTGATGTTGAACATTTTTTCATATGCTTGTTGAACATTTTTGCATATGTTTGTTGGCCATCTGCATTTCCTCTTTGGAGAAGTGCCTTTTTAGCTCTTCTGCCCATTTTTTGATGGGGTTTATTATTTTTGTTGAATTTCATCAGGTCTATGTATATCTTTGTGATCAATCCTTTATCACTTGTTTTGTGTGAGAAAAATTTTTCCCTTTCAGTGGGATGTCTGTTGTTTTTTGTAATGTCTCTTTTGCTGTACAGAAGCTCTTTAACTTGACGTAGCCTCTTCTATTTATCATTGCCTTCATGGTCGTTGCATTGGGTGCTGTATTTTCAAAGCTGTTGCTAAAGTGTATGTCGTGTAGTGTTTGACCCATCTTTGCTTCTAGGTATTTTAGGGTTTCCGTTCTTATGTCTAGGTCTTTAATCCACTTCGAGTTGATTTTTGTGTATGGTGTGAGGTAGTGGTCTAGTTTTATTTATTTATTTATTTATTTGCATGTAGCTTCCCAGTTTTCCCAGCACCATTTGCTGAACAAACTTTCTTTGTTCCATTGTATCTTCTTTGTCAAAGACTAGCTTCCCATAAACCTGTGGGTTTATATGTGGGTTTTCTATCCAAATCTGCTGGTCTGTATGTCTGTTCTTGTTCCAGTACCATGCAGTTTTGATTATTATGGCTTTTTAGTATAGCTGGAAGTTTGGGGTTGTAATGCCTCCATTCTCTTTCTTCTTAGTCATGAGAGTTTTGGCGATTCAAGGTCATTATTCATTATGATTCTCATCAATATTTTGTCTGTTTCTTTGAAGAATGTCATTGAGAATTTTATTTGGGATGGTGTTAAATCTGTGTATCACTTGTGGTAGGATGACCATTTTGATAATGTTAATTCTCCCGATCCATGAGTAGGGGATGTCTTTCCATTTCATGGTGTCTTCTTGAATTTCCTTTAACAGTGTTTTGTAGGTTTCTCTGTAGTGGTCTTTTACCTCTTTTGTTAGGTTGACAACCAGGTATTTGATTCTTTTTGTTTTAATTGAAAAGGGGATTTTTTGTTTTGTTTTGTTTCTTCTGATTGGTTATTTGTGTATAGGAAGGCCTCTGACTTTTGTGTGTTGATTTTATATTCTGCTACCTAGATAAACTGGTTGATGGTTTTGATGAGTTTTTCTGTGGAGTTTTTAGGGTTTTCCATGTACATTAACATATTTGCAAATAAGGCCAGTTTTACTTCTTTCTCTATTTGGATTCCTTGTATGTCTTTTTCTTGTCTTATTGCTCTGGCTAGAACTTTCAATGTTATGTTGATGGGCAGTGGTGGTAGTCGGCACCCTTGTCTTGTTCCTGATCTCAAAGGAAGGGCTGTCAGCTTTTCTCCATTGAGGATAATATTAGCTGTGGGTTTGTCATGCATGGCTTTTATTACATTGAGGTATATTCCTTCTGTTCCGAGGATTTTGAGGGCCTTAAACATAAATGGTGTTGAACTTGGTCGAATGCCTTGTCGCATCTATTGATATGACTATGTGGTTTTTATTCTCTGCCGGTTGATGTGATGGATTACATTAATTGATTTTCTGATGTTGAACCATCCTTGTGCTCCTGGGATAAAGCCCACTTGGTCATGGTGTATTATTCTTTTAATGCATTGTTGGATTCTGTTAGCTAAGATTTTGTTGAGGAATTTTGCATCGGTGTTCATTAGGGAGATTGGTCTGAAGTTTTCTTTTTTTATGCTTTCTTTGTTAAGTTTTGGTATTAGTGTGATGTTGGCTTCATAGAAAGTATGAAGTAAGTTTTCCTTTACGATTTTTCAGTTGAGTCTGTAGAATAGGCACTAGTTCTTTTCTGAACGTTCAGTAAAATTCATTTGTAAATCTTATCTGGTCCTGGGCTTTTTTTTTGAGGGGAGGGTTTTGATTACTTCAATTTCCTTGCTTGTAATTGGCTTGCTTAGTTGATCTATTTATTCTTTATCTAGATTTGGGTGGTTATACAGTTGTAGGAATTTATCCATTTCTATTAAATTGTTTGCATATAGTTGTTCATAGTATTCTCTGATTATTCTTTTGATTTCTGCCGGGTCTGTTGTGACTTCTCCTCTTTTGTTTATGATTCTGTTTATTTGTACTTACTCTTGTTTTTTCTATGAGCCTGGGTAATGGCCTGTCTATCTTGTTTATTTTTTTTGAAGAACCAACTTTTGATTTCATTGATTTTTTTTTGGCTCTTTTCCTAACTTCCATTACATTTATTTCTGTTTTCACTTTTATTATTTTCTCTCTTGTCGTGGTTTGGGGTTATTTTTTTGTTCTTTTTTCAGTTCTTTATGGTATAATATTAGGTTTCTTTGGGCTATTTCTTTTTTCCTTTTGTAGGCCTGTATTGCTATATATTTTCCTCTTATAACTGCTTTTAATGTATCCCATAAATTTTGGGGACTTGTCATTGTCATTCTTCTCCAGGTATTTTTTAATTTCTTTTTTGATCTCCTCATTGATCCAATGGTCCTCCAGAAGTGTGGTTTTCAGTCTCCATGTAGTAGGTGGGCTTCTTGCCATCTTCATATGGTTTATTTCTAGTTTGATTCCTTCATGGTCAAAGAAAACAGTTGGTATGAATTTGATCTTAGTGTATCTCTTGATATTTATCTTGTGACCCGGTACATGGTCAAACCTAGAGAATTGTCAATGTGGATTTGAAAAAAATGTGTACTCATATTTTGGGGGTACAGTATTCTATAGCTGTCTGTTAGACCCATGTTGTCCAGGTCCTTGTTCAGAGCTTTCGTTTCTTTGCTCTTTTTTTTTTTTTTTTTTTGTCTTGTTGATCTGTCTATTAACAAGAGTGATGGAGAGTGGCATGGTGAAGTCTCCTACTATGTATGTATTCTCTATGATATGCCTTTTTATAGATGAAATTAGTTCCTGATATATTTTGGTGTTCCTTCATTTAGTGCATATATGTTGATGATTGTTATATCTTCTTGTTGTATTGTCCTCTTAATCATACTGTAGTGGCCTTCTGTGTCTCTTTTAACCTTTTTAATTTTGAAGTCTATTTGCCTGATATAAGTATAGCTGTCCCTACCTTCTTTTTGGTCCATTTGCTTGTAGTATTGTTTTCCATCCTTTTATTTTCAATCTGTCTTTATCTTTTGTAGTTAGATGTGTTTCCTGCAGAGAGCAGAATGTTGGGCTCTGTTTTTTAATCCATCCTGCAACTTTGTGTCTTTTTATTGATGAGTTTAAGCCATTTAAATTTAGAGATAGTATTGATATATTGACACCTACATTGGCCATTTGGTCCTTTTGTGTTTATATTCCTTATTTTGAACTGTTCTTGTTCATTCTTCTGTGGACTTGGATTGAGGGCTTCTTGTATTTTTTGGAGTGGGGGTTTAGTCAGAAAATTTTGAAGTTTCTGTTTGTCTGAAAATATCCTTATTCTTTCTTCATAGAGGAAGGAGAGCTTCACAGGATAGAGTATTCTTGGTTGGCATTTGATGATTTGGATTTTGTTGAGTATGTCCTGCTTCTCTCTTCTTGCCCATTATGTCTCTTTGGAAAAATATGATGTCAATTTGATTGGCTTTCTTTTATAGGTTATTTGTTTCTTCCCTCTTGTCATTCTCATTATCTTTTCCTTTTCTTGTATTCTTGGTAGTCTTTGATATATCTTGCTGTGTTTCTCCTATCATCATGGTAGTTTGGTGTTCTTCTTGTTTCTTGGATGTCTACTTTCATCTCCTTCTTCATATTAGGGAAGTTCTCTTCTGCTATCTCTGTGAACATTTTCTATATTCTTTGGCCTTTCTTCAGCTTCTGAGTAACCTATTACTCTGATAATTCCTTTCCTCATGGTGATAGATAGCTCTTGAAGGGTTTCTTCATTCCTTTTCCTTTTTATTTTGTTTGTTTACTTTTTTAATTCTCTTTATTTCTGTGACTAATGGCCTTTTCATCACCTGAATTTCTTCTATTTCCTTTTCTAATGTATCATTTTCTTTCTTCAATTCATTGATTGCTTGTCTCATATTTGTTTTCTTTTTCTTTCATTTCTCTCATTCATTTTGTTGTTTGCATTCTTCAGTTCCTTGATTGCTTGCCTCATATCATTTTTTCTTCCCATCTTTTTGTTTGTTTATCATGATGATTCTGAGTTATCTATCTGATAGGCTGAGCAGTTCTATTTCTTTGGTGCTTTCTGGTGACTGATCTTTTTATCAGTTTGTCTCCTGTTGACTTGCTTGGGTATTTGTTTGTCTTCTTTTCCCTGTCATGTATTTTCTAATACTTTCTATTTGCTGAGACACAGTGTTGCTCTTATTGACTGGCATTTTTTTCTGGATGTTCTTTCTGGGATGGCTGAGGGACTTCCAGATACTTCAATTGTGGAGGATATTCTGGGTTGTGTTTTGTTTCAACATCTCCTATATTTCAGCCTCCACTATGTGAAATTGTGTTAGTCTTCTCAGTCTGTAAAAGTCAGGGGTCTCTTGCGGGGTGGGATGCATTAGAAATGTTTTAAGTCTCCTACAGCTGGGCCTGTGGTTGAGCCGGTTTTGTTTACTTTCTGAGCACTGTGAGCCTTTCTGGTTCTCAAATCTTTAGACCTCTGCTGTGGGAGTTGTGGTTGCAGGTGTGCAGAGAGTGCCAGAAGGACTGCAAGCCTCCCATCTGAGCAGGCTGCTAGTCCTCCCCAGTGCCTCAAGGGCTCTTTGTGCCCACTCAAGCAGTCTCTCCCTGAGCAGTCTTTCCCCACCACTTGGCCTCCTCTCACAATGTTGAGTTGTCTCTCTTTAACTCCAGGGACTTACCACAGTTTTTGTGGGTAGCTGCAGTGAGCAGGTAGACCTCTCCCTGTCTGAGGCACCTCCCTGGGTGTGCACAAGGAAGGTCAGGGGAGTTTTAAAATTGTTGCAGTTTCCTAGGTTTGAGCCTGTGGTTGAGTCCCGTTGAATTTTTTTTTTTTTTCTTTTTACCTCCAGGGCTTTGTGAGTCTTGCTGACCATGCCTTAAAAATGGTGCCATCCTGATCATGCCTTAATGTCTTCCAGTCCCAGTCCTCTTCTGTGAGCATGGGGGATGCAGGGAGTGTTAGGAGGACCCCAGTCACCAGTTCCCTCCCCTTACCTCCCGGGCTATATGTGACCACTCCAAATAGTTCTTTCCCCACAGCTTGAGTTCCACTTACTGAGCTGAGTTGCCTCTCTTTATCTCCAGGGCTTTAGCAGCCAGTCAGGGTGAAGAGCAACAAATCTCCCATCTGCTGCACTTCCTAGTGCCTGGGTGCTTTGGATCAAGCTCCCCTACTGGAGCACACCAATCACTAAGTATCCCTCAGTTATCTTCCTCCTAGTGAGTGCAAAGTTCTCTCACTTGGGTTGAAACTCATATGTAAGTCTACAGCTCGTTTTTAGTGTGAGTTTGGATGTAGTGATTTCTTCACTTTGCCACCATCTTGCCAGATCCTCAGTGGGATGTCTTTTTTAACCCACTTATATTTTACCTGGTAAAAAGTGTTTAATTAGGGCCCTCCCTGGTGGCGCAGCGGGTTAAAGCACAGCACTGAGAATCTAAAGCTGCCTCTGCATGAGTTCGATTCCTGCCTGCCCCGGAGGTGACCACATGGTGTGGCAGACCTCTCCTGACCCTCCTGCTGCTCCCCTCAGCAGTGTACTTTGTCGATCTGCCTGTTCCCCACTCGGTCTCTGGTGAAGACTCTCACTGCCCCTGAGCCTCTGTCCTGCACCCCAGTTCTGTATGCACAAGTTAAAAAAAAAGTGTTTAATTAGGGTTAATCCTAATTTTTATTCTTCTTGCTTTAGGGGTTGCATCTCAAAACATTATGTTTATCACTGGTGTCATGAAATAAATCATAGATGTTTCTTCTATATCTTATATATATTATTATATATAGGTCTTCAATTCATTTAGATTCTATTTTTGTGCATGGAGTTAATTATCTAAATTCACACTTTTACATGGGGCTGTCCAATTTTCCTAGCACCATTTGTTAGTGACTTACCGTATTGTGTGGTCTTAATTCCTTTAATCATGACTTAACTATTGATACATATGGTGTTTATTTCTGAACTTTATTTCTGTTTCATTCATCTATTTGTCTATTGTTACACCAGTGACCTATTGTTTTACTAACTTATAGTCTAGTTTGAAGTCAGATAATGCCTGAAGTTGATTCACTTTTGCTGAATTAAGTATAAATCAACAAAGACTAAGCTGTGGCATAGTGTGATAATTAGAGGTTAAAAAATACTGATTCTGGGCCCTCTATGTAGTGCAGCACTAAGGTTAAAGCACAGCACTAAGAAGCTAAAGCCACTTCAGTATGAGTTCAATCCCCAGCCCCAGAGATGATCCACATGGTGCAGCAGACCTCTCCTGACCCATCTGCTGCTCCCCTCAGCAGTGTACTTCCTCAGTCAACCTGTTCTGAACCAATTCTGTTTCTGGTGAATCCTCTCACTGCTCCTGCACCTCTGGCCTGTACCACAATTCTGTCTGCATAAAGAATTTTTTTAAAAAAATAATTCTTACTGTATCTAACTGAGATAAAATACACCTTAATCACAAAACTAGGAGTAAATACTACTTTGAATAATTCAATTTGTTACCTTATAGCTATAAAATTTAAAAATTGTCATTTCCCCCCAAAATCATAGTAACACTTAATGTTAAAACTGAGTGTTTATTCAAAGTTAAAATTGTATGAATTGCACCACTTTGAAAATAAAATATTAATAACTGATGTGAACTTAATTTTTAAATCAACAACCATCACTATAAAGGAGTCAACCTCTAAAGAACTTACACAAAGTAGAACAAAAGTACAACCAAATAATACATATTCAAGAATACGAAACAAACATCCTAGCAAGGAGTAGTATCCCCATGGTGTGAAAATAGCTTTGGTAACATAAGTAAATAAATCCCAAGGAAAATACTTCATTCTTTAATCAATCCTAAGAAAGAGTCAAACAAATTTATGAAAGTGAGTTTAAAGCTAATGGTTTCCATAGTACCTTAAGAATCCTAACTTTTAGGAGTCTTCACTGTTTAACCCATGTGGTTAATGAAAATAGAAAATCAAATACATGGAAAATATGTAATTATATATTTAGATTATTCAAACTAAAGACACATCTAAGTGCTTGTTTACAACTGACATTTATATAAAGGTCAAATACGCTGTTAGTGTTTTTGTATTTTTTTTTTTAATTTTCAGAAGTCACTATTTTTACAGTTTCTTTTAACAATATAATAGTTTATTTTCACATCATTTTTGTGCTTTTTTCCCTGTGGGCTTCCCATCACCAAATCACCCGTGTGCCATCACCATAATCCAGTGCACTCCCTTCCCCATTTTTGACCCTATTCTTCACTCCACCCTTGCCCAATGTCTCTGGTATATAATTGTTCATCATTATTATTTTTCACCCCTGGTTCTTTATGCTTCTGCTATGAATGAAACCATCTGGTATTTTTCTTTTTTTCTTTCTTTTTTTTCTGGCTTATTTCACTAAGCATGATTCCTTCCAGCTCCATCCATATTGCTGCAAAAGGCATGAGTGTATCTTTATTGTTTGCTGAATAATTTTCCGTTGTGTATATGTACCACAACTTTTTAATCCAGTCGTATACTTTTGGGCATTTGGGTTGATTTCGTATCTTTCCTGATGTAAATTCAGCAGCAGTAAACATGGGGGTGCAGGTGTCTTTTTGAATCAGTGTTTTTGTGTCTTCTGAGTAGAGATCTAAGAATGGGATTGCTGGGTCATCTGGAAACTCCATTTTTAGCAGTTTGAAAAAACTCCAAACAGTTTTTCATAGTGGTTGTACAAGTTTACATTCCCACCAGCAGTGCAGGAGAGTTCCTTTTTCCCCTCATCCTCACCAACACTTGTTTGTTGCTAGTGCCTCTTGTTTTAAGATGTGCCATTCTCACTGGCGTGAAGTGCTATCTCATTGTGGTTTTAATTTACATCTCCCTTATTACAAATGATGTTGTTTTTTTCATATGCTTTTTGGCCATTTGCATTTCCTCTTTGGAGAAGTGTCTTTTTAACTCTTCTGCCCATTTTTTGATGGGGCTGTTTATTTTTGTTGAGTTTCATCAGTGCTTTGTATATCTTTGTGATCACTCCTTTATTGCTAGTTTTGTGTGAGAAAAAATTCTCCCAATCAGTGGGATGTCTTTTTTTTTTTTTAAATGTACAGAAGCTCTTTAACTTGATGTAGTCTCATCTGAATATCCTTTCCTTCATTATCATTGCATTGGACCCTGTATCTTTAAAGATGTTACTGAGGTGTGCTGTTAGTGTTTTAATTAGTTTGTAAGTCAACAACATTAAACAGAATCTAATAAAGCCACAGAGACAAATTTAATCTTTTGTTGTTTGTTGCATTACACTAATGAAAATCATAAGCTCATGTCTGTCATCCTCTCTAAGAATCTGTATTTCCTTCAATCGGTGCATTGAGAGTCAGTATTTCATCATACTTTGGAACATTAATTCCTGTAATTCATGTTCTGTTCATAGACGGAAAGGAAAAAAAATTGCATTTTAGTAAATGGTCATTTTTTCTGAATATCAGGATTTGGTAACAAAATAGGCTCTGTGGTTTCCAAATAACTAGCTACTCCCCAGTTATTGAAGGCAGAGGAAAATGTAAGGGAAGTTTACAAATAATGGATATTCAGTAAGGAGTGGCCTGAGCCACACTACAGAGCCATTGTCAGTTAAAAATTTACAGTTTGTAGCAGGTGTAAATGTGATTCTTAGAGATAGTAGTTTCTAGTCTGTGTTTACATAAGAAGCTAGGATTCAAGAGAAACTAGCCAGTACCCTAAACGTGCCTTTTTGCTCAAAGGTAACTTTGGGACTGAAAGACCTGAAGTGATGGCTTAGAAGCAGTGAATCGCTCATTCTATAGTGTTGGAGGAGCATCCAAAAAGATCACAATGTAGGCTCAGATACATCAATTCCATGTTAGGAGAGTTGGTGTATTTGCACCAGCCCTAGTGGTCTGCTCTTGTTTCTAGGGTTACACAATCAACTTACATATACTTCCAACCTGAACTTGTTATATTCTTATTTCCTGAATGAGCAACACTTGAACTTCACACATGGGAGTTATGATTCTAATTTTTTGTAAGAATTGCCCTGTGTTCCTACCCCTCAATAGTCCCATGAATGTATCTTAAGAGAAAGGCTGTCCCTGACCACAGATGTCACTCTTCCTTGCCTTAAAAAAAACATGTGTTATGATTAATTAACAAGCAATGAGGTTGTTACTCAATGTAAATACATCAAGTGATGATATCAGATATTTTAGAAAGGAAATCTGCTTTATTTCAAATTAATTGGAAAAGAGGCAGGAGATAAAGTGTCTCCTGATTAAGAAAGGGAATAACTATGGTGATGGCACAGGGGTGATTTGATGATGGGAAGCCCATGGGGATTCAACTGAGATGGAAAAAAGCAAAAAAAAAAA
>NW_004567111.1:55612109-55615899 GCF_000260355.1 Condylura cristata | reverse complement strand
AAGGAAAGAAGGAAGAAAGGAAAGAAGGAAAGAGGGAATAAAGTTATATAGGCTTTGAGAACTAGAGATGAGAATAAAGTTCAATTTTATTGGCTAAAAAGTGGATTGGGGCAAAGAAATGTGAACTTGGCTGAAGTTCATGGGCATTTCACACATGAAGTATGAAGAGGCTTTTCTTCAAGTAACTGAAATGTTGAGTTTTTGTTGGCGGCCCTCACCTCTCCCTACTAATTTGCCTGCAACACATACTGTATTAATTCTTTCTGCATTGTGTCTTGATGCAGAGCTTAAAGTTGTTTATTTGTGCTTGGTCAGAATTTGCAGAGAAGCTGTATCTGTAAATGTTAAGACTTAAAAAGTTAAGTATTTTTTCATTGTGTGTGTTTTTAGGGTTCTGACACCAGTTTAACCATTCAATATTGCATTTATTACCTTGTGCCCTACATTAACTACATTGATTTGGTTTCCTAACTGCACTCTTGACAACCCTGGAAGCTGAAACAGCAATCTTTATTAATCCTTTATTTAAGAAAGGCCAACTTGAATATCTCAACAAAGATCCCCAGAGTGATCTGTGTACCTACTCTTGTTATTCCTGGTCTCTATGTATAGCACATACATCAAACTGTCTTCATTTGTAAGGAAACAAAACCAAAAAACAAAATAGCTCAACTTTTAAAAATATCTAAAAGTCCAACTGAGCATGAAATTGTTATCAAAACTGCATCAACAATTGTAATAAAATATTGCAAATGATGCAGAATTGACATGTGGATAAGCTAAAACTATGTTTTTATTGTGAAAGACTCAACACTATTCTATTTAAGACTTTATTTAAGAGATTCTTAACCAGGAAAATCCGCAGCTTGAGCTTGCTGGGATCTGCACCGCAGGGTGGCAAGAGGTGGAAGGTGTCCTGATGCCCCGGCATGCTGCACTGGGGCTTTAGAGCAACACTGTGCACACCCCACATTCTAGCAGGAAGCAAAGGATCTGCAGGAACAGGAATTGAAAGGCAACTACCTGGCACCAAACTGGCACAATCTGTTCAAGTGACTTGTCTCTCAGCATGGGGTCAGTGTGAGCAAGAACAGACCTGCTAAGGGATCTTTTATCCAGCAGCAGTCTTCCAGAGATATGGGGTGATTTAGTGCCAGGAGAGAAGAGGATGGCATCTTCAATTTTTATTATCCATGCAAAAGATTTCTTATGTCTCAGATATGAATGTCTCCAATTTTTATAAAGCATTATGTTTTGGGGATGTTTTACAATCAGGAATTTCCCTTTTGCTTTCTCTCTGGTGGATTATATTAGACAAAGAATCATGTTAGCCAGAGTCAAGGCAAGAGAAGAGAAAAAGCAAAACATTCAAAGCCAATACCTAAGAGGAAATAGAGCTCAGGTAGATTACAAAATAGATAGATAACTTTTTGGAAATAACTATTTATATTTCTGTTTTGAAATCCAACTATCACTTTGAAAGAAGAGCATGCTATGCTGGCAAAAGAAACTCAGAAAATACTTTAAAAATATGACTCAAGGGCTTTGCCCCATGCTAAAGCCCTGGAGGTGAAGGGGGTCAGCTTGGTGAGTGAAGCCCAGGCTGAGGAAAGACTGCAAATCTGATCCACAACACCTGGGTCCAGGGAAAAACTGCTGAAACTGCAGACCCAATCAGGAGTACCTGGGTGCTGCACAAAGCTGCTGATCAGCTCAACCAGCTCTGGAATAGGCAAGATGGTGGCAGAATAAAGACGCCGAGACCACTACATCCAAACTTGCACAGGGATATATAAAAACAGACTATAGACTTACATGCTACATGAGTTTCAACCCAAAGGAGAACGCCCTGGACTCACTAGAAGGAAGATAACCGAGGGAGAATTGGCGATTGGGGAGTCCCCATAAGGGAATTCCTAACCAGAAGCAGAACAGGCAGGATTAGCAGAACCCTGCAACTCTGATTGGGGAATGCCAGTGGCTTCCTACTCCTTTGGCTCCTTTAAAAATCTAGGTGCCTAAACACCAGGAAGCACTGCAGAGGGAGACTGACTGCAGCTGCAGCTGTGGCTACTCTACACAGCTGCAGTAGCTTTTTGCCCCAGCCCTGCTACAGCACTGGAGATAAACTGAGACAACTCAGCTAGGGAGAGGAAACCAAATTGTGGGAAAAGGCTGCAGCTCTGAACTAGAGACCCAAGGATACACTGCAGAGGTGTTGTCGTCCTTTGCCCCAGCAGCCCTGACAAAGCCCTGGCTATAAACTGAGACAACACAGCTAGGTTAGTGTATCCCAAGCTGCTGTGGGGGTTGGGAGGGGAGGAAAAAAAAAAACTGCTCTACCTAGAGCCCAGGAGGTGGAGAAGAGGAACTGGCAATTGGGCCCCTCTAGTCCTACCCACATCTCCTGCCCCCACAACAGAGATCTGAGACTAAGCAACATTAGGGTTTGGTCAGGTCTTGGTGCTATTCTTAAGGTGTGGTCAACAAGACTCACAAAGCCCCTGAGTTAAAGAGGAGAGGGGGGAAAAACGGTTAGACAGGACCCAACCACGGGCCCAAACCTAGGAAAATGCAATAATTTTAACAATCTTCCATGGGCACATTCAACATAGAGAGGCCCTAGGAAGTGCCTCAAACAGGGAGACTTGCTAAGGGGTCTACCTGCTTTCCACATCTACCCACAAAATCTGTGGTAAAACCCTGCAGTTAAAGAGATATAGCTGGGCTCTGTGAGAAGACCTCAGGCAGTGGGGAGGTACTGCTCAGGGAGGGACTGTTTGGACTAAATAAAAAGAGCCCTAAAAGCTCAGAGGGAGGGCTGACAGCCTGCTCAGCTGGGAGGATTTCAGCCTTCTGGCACTCCCCTGCACTCCTGTAGGAGAGGCCGGAAGACTTGTGAGGCAGAAAGGCTCACAGTTCTTAGAGAATAAACAAAGACAGCCACCAACTCAGTCACAGGCCCAGCTCCAGGGAGACCTACAACACTTCTAATTCATCATAACCACCACAGGCACACCAAGCATAGAGGGAACCTGGGACATCCGAAGTCTACAAAAATCAACAGACACCTTCCAGAAACACGGACTCAACGTGTTACTAGAAGAGGCCAAACACAAGAGACCCCTGACTGTTACCAGCTGAGAGGAAAGACACAATTACACACAGTGAGTCCTGGGAAATATAACACAACTCAGAATACCCTCCACAACTGAAGTGTCTGGAAGTCTCTCAGCTATTCCAGAAAAAACATCCAAAAAAAAAAATTGCCAGTCAATATTAACTGTGTCTCAGCGAATAGAAAATACACAACAGGGAAAAAAAGACAAACAAATATTCAAGCAAGTCCTCTGGGGGAAAATTCACCACAAAAAGATCAGTCAGAAGAAACCACCAAAGAAATAGAACTGCTCAACCTACCAGATAAAGTATTCAGAAACATCATGATAAACAAACAAAATGAAATGAGGCAAGCCATCCAGGAGTTGAAGAATGCAAACAAGGAAATGAATGAAGAAATGAAAAAATATATATATGAGACAATCAACGAACTGAAGAAAGAAAATGAGACATTAAAAAAGGAAATAGAATAAATGCAGGCAATGAAAAGGCTACAAGAAGAGATAAAGAACACTGGGAAAAGTAATGACAACAGAATAGATGAAATGGAAGAATGAATCAGAACCCTCGAAGACAGAAACAAAGAAAATTAAAAAAGAAGAAGAGAAGTAAAAAGGAAAAGGAATGAAGAAACACTTCAAGAGTTATCTGATACCATTAGGAAAGGAAA
>NW_004567111.1:55603752-55609295 GCF_000260355.1 Condylura cristata | reverse complement strand
CTTTGAGTTATTTCTATAACTTGATTATTTTAAATAGTGCTGAAAGTAATATATTTCCTTTATATAATGCTTGTACCCCTTCAGACTAATGTTTTTTGTTGTTGTTGTTTTTCAGGTAGATCCTTAGGATCTCATGGTAGATCTACTTTTAATAGTTTGGGAAACATCCATATTGGTTTTCCATAGAGGCTAAACCAGTGTACAATCCTGTTAACAGTATATAATTGTTTGTTTTTATAAACATCTTGCTTTTGGGTTTTTTGATAAGAGCTATTCTCACAGGTGTGAAGTGGTATCTCATTATTTTGATTTGCATTTCCCTAATAAGAGATAGAGATGATAAAACATTTTTTCATATACTTGTTATCCACTTTGGGGGGGAGGGTGTCTATTTAGGTCTCCAGTTTTGACTGGGATTTGTGTTGATTTATGAGTTCTTTGTAGATATTAGCTATTTATGATGTGCAATTTTTTTCAGAAGCATAATGTGCAACTATTTTCTCCCATTAAGCAAAGCATATCTTCATTTTAATGACAATTATGTTTACGATGCAGAAGCATTTTCGTTTGATTTAATCCTGTTTGTCTTTTTTAGCTTTTGTTTCCCTTGTCTTTGGACTTGAGTCAATATTTTGCTTGTTTTCTTCTATAATTTTATGATTTCATGCCTTACATCCAAATCTTCAATCCACGTTGAGTTCATTTGTAATGGTTGAAATAATGGTCTGGTTTCATTCTTTTGTGTGGGATTTTTCTGTTTTCCTAATATTGCATTTGTCAATTGGGTACTCATGACTCTTTTCTTAGACTAACCATTCCATATGTGGGTTAATTTCTGGGCTCTTAATTCTATTTTTATTGGTTTGTGTCTCTATTTTTATTCAAATAATAAGGTGTATGGTGCTATGTTTTTGTATAGCTTGAAGTTTGGGGGTGTGATATCTTATTCTTTATGGTAACAGTTGCTTTAGCTATTTGGGTTCTTTTGTGATTCCATATAAATTTCTATATTATAAGCTTGTTACTTTGAAGAATGCCATTGAAACTTTGAAGTGGATTGCATTGAATCTTTATATTGTTCTGAGTAAGATAACTATTTTAACAATGTTAATTCTCTCAGTCCGTGAGAAGAAAATATATTTTCATTACTTTGTCTTCTGTTTTTCAATAATGTCTTGTAGATGTTTTTACAGGTTTTTCACTTCCTTTGTTAATTTTAACCTTATGTATAAAATCTTAGATGCAATTGTAAAATGAGATTGTTATCTTAATTTCTTTCTCTTCTAGTTCATTGTTTATTCATAGGACTACAACTAGTTTTTATTGGTTTTAGGTTGTCCTTTTATTGTACTGATTTAAAGCTTCCAATAGTTTTTTTTTTTTGTTAATATATTATTTTGGTTGTCTATTTATAATACCATGTAGTACACAGCTATTGTTATTTTCTTCTTTTTTTGTTTGGATTTCTTTTACATACATGGGTGTGTCTGTGTGTGTATAGGTATATATATTTTGTATGTGTATACTACTATATACTATATATAGTTTGCCTAATTGCTATAAGTAGAACTTTAAGTATTATTTTGAATAGTAACAAAATGAAGTATAAATCCTTATAACTAATCTTAGAGAAGAAACATTGTTTGTCATCATTAGCTCTAGGTTTGTCCTATATAGTCTTTATTATTTTATGTCACTTCTACCCCCATTTAAAGAAATTTACCAAACATGGTACTTATATAAAATGTTTTCTATTCATCTGTTATTTTCCTATGTTGATATGATTCATGTCAATGATCAATTTGTGAATGTTGACCCATACGTGCATGACTGAAATAAATCCCACTTGATAATGATGTATAACCCTTTTGATACATTGATGGATTCAGTTCGCTAAGTTTTGGTTGAGGATTTTACATCTATCTTCATCATTTTTTTCTAGTGAAGTATCCTTATCGGCTTTTCAGACTAGAGTAGTGTTGGTCTCATAAAGTGTGTTAGAAGCATTCCAAATTCTTCATTTTTTTTTTCAGAGAATGAGAAGAATATTATTTATCCTTTAAAAGTTTGGTAAATCTATGTTTCTGTTCCTATGCTTTTAATTTTGAAGAATTTTTATTACTGTTTCAATTTCCTTACTTGTAATTGGTCTATTCAGTTTCTTTATTTCTATCTGATATAATCTCAGAAGGCCGTATGCTTCTAAGAATTTGTACATTAATTGTAGTTTATTGAATTTATTGGTAATAAAATATTCATAATATAATGTCTTATAATTATCTTTCTCTAAGAGGTCTATTTTAACATCTCTTTCATATTTTATTCAATTTAGTATGCAGTGGAGACATAATACTGCTGAGAGGTAGGAATTCCAAGACCATGTGTGGGCTGTCATAAGGTTTTCTTTCAAGTCCAAGAAGAGGTCAGGAAATCTAGCTCTGGGATAAGATCCCTTTGGCTTGCACCAGAAAATGCCTAGTTTCAAGATCTTTAGTGACCTTTTACTATTGTGTAGATTGCCATGAGATTATTTTCACAAAGAAATGACTTGATCAAAACATTTCTCTGTTTATTACTGCATGTAGGATACAATCAGAATACACTGAACTTGCAGGCCTAGTTAACTCAATCTGACATTTTCAGGTTTGTTTCTCAGTATTATTGATCATCAACAACTTCTCAACATTCTGGTTCTAAATCCATGCTTTTCCATGTTTGTGTCTCTACATACTGAAGGCATTTTGGAATATTTGTGTGTATACCCCAAATGCCATCTTAACATTGTTTCTCATTGAAACTCTGATGGCAGTAATAATGTCATTTTCTGATTTCATACAATTCCTTACCTGTTCTTTGTTAAGGATGCATCTCTAAAGCATCCCTAAAGTTTATGTCATAAAAAGTTTTGCCTGTTTTCTTCATGAGGCCTATTCTGGTTTGTGTGAGTTATGGCAGGGTCTAGTAGGTAGTTTCTAGGCCTCTGGCTGTTCTGGCACTTTCCGTGACATGGGCCTGAGGTCTCACCAATAAGGGTGGGCCCCTGTGGGGTTCTGTCAAATATGGTCAGGTCTCTGCTGGTTCAGGAAGTCACTGTAGTGTCACAAAATAGACTGTAAGGACTCTGCTGGTTTGGGTGGGCACTGGCCTGGTCTCATGAGAGTCTGCAAGGTCTCTGGTTGCTCTGGCATTTTCCCTGATACAGGTCCTTTGTCTCAGCAATCCTGGGTCTCACTGGTCTGGGCAGGCTACCACATGTGTCAAAAAAGTGTAGTTGATGGCTAAAGCCAAAAGATAGTTACATTTTGGGAGTGAAACAATGAATAAGAAATACAAGGGATTGCAGAATGGGGTATGTATTTATTCAGTTTTGGGAATTCAGCATTTTCAGATCTTCAGAAATGTTGACCCCACTTTGCCAAGCCTCAAGAAGGCTGTGTGGTCCTCTGAAGGTAGAGAGGCTTCCAGGAACCAACCTCAAGGAGGATAATGTCAGAGGATTTTCAAATAGGTGAACTACTGAAACTGTTTCTAATTTTGCTAGTATTACAGCATGGCAGGCATCTTGCTGAACTGTGAGGGCGGCCATTTGTCAGATCATTTGGCTGTTGCAGCTGCTGTCTTGAATGCCACTTATCTGGTGCTGTACTTGGTCATTCAGCAGCTCCAGAGCATCTCCTAGTGCATCTTCTGTTGATTTTTATGAGGTGGAACCTGGTCTAGAATCTGGCTGTTGCATGTTCCATGTCAGCAGTGGCAGGAAGACTGTCTTGGACACATGGTTTATTATTCAGGAGATAATCTCAGCATCCTCAGTTGTGGGAAGACACCATCTTAGCTGCTTTTTTGGGAGACTTAAAAACACTGGACACTTCTTCATGTGAAGTAAATGGCCAATTTTTTCTCAGTAACTCTGTTTTCTCTTATTTGTTAAATAAATCCCATTGTTGTTCTGTGAGTCTGATTAGTTTTGTAATTGTGTATTGGCAAAGAACTAAGACATTGACTAGTAAACTATTTGGGCAGTGTCCTGGGCCAGGTTCAGTGTCCCTTGCTGCCCTATATCAGAAGGTTTTGTGAGGGCATAGATGTCTCCTAATGACAATTGTTTATTTGCAGTTTTTTTTTTTTATCTAATAACATTCCCAATTATTTCTACCACTTATTGCAATAGAATGGTATATTTTTTCAGGAATTTTATAGTTTTTGAGCTTTTTTTTCACATTTATATTTGAAACTAGCATATGTTCCTTTTCTTTACTTTTAAGGTGGTTATGTCCTAGAAACACCTTAATAAACAGTTTCTTTCTGTGTATGGACTTTATTCAGGGGTCTCAGATCTAACATTACATATAGCATTGATTAACAATATTTTTAGATAGAAGTTGAAAACGAATAACATCATTTTAGCCAAAGAAATTTGAAAAATTGCAATATATTCAAGGAATGAGGAACATCATTAATAGTAAAACATGAATAAGAAAGGTATCAAGGTTGATTTTTAATGGTTTATTTGAAGACATGATTTCAAGTTTTTGATAAGAAAAACACAGAAAATTAAAATAGAACAGTTTAGAAGATTTTAGGATTAAAAATCAGATGATATACTGTTAACCAAATTGAATGTATAATTTTATAACACAGGAAAAAAATGAAACATCTAAATTAAAAAGGGTCCATCTAGGAATACACTATTGGCAATAAAGAAATGCAAATAGTTGGTGAATATTTTCAAAGACGTTTGACCTCACTGATATTTAAAGTTAAATGAACAATTCCATATTTCCTATTTCAAAAATCTCATCAGATTATTAAATTCATGTGAATGAGGTAAAATATTAACTGGAAGATTAACCTGTATGCTATGTGAACAACCATTTGCAGATCATTCTGCTCTGACTTGATTATGAGAACTGAATCAGATTTAAATGTTTGATGATAATCATAGATTATTTGGGACTCTTTAGCTGAGAAATTGATCTAGATGAGGGATTACTGTAGATCCCTCCCACCAAACTTGGGCATACATGACACATAGGAGGCTTTACCTTTTGGTATTTGATAGCTGCAACTTCCTGGTACCCTGTGTTATTAGCTCCTTTCTCCTACCCTTTGTTGACACTAGAACTCTAGTCATCCCAATGCTTTTTTGGAGGTGTTAGCTATAAGGCCTCTACCAAAGGATAAACAGCCTAGGCATTTATCCCATGACTCTAAGTGTAAAATAGGGCTAATCCACCAAGATAACTCGCAAGACAGGAATATGATCTCACCCTATAAAAACTAAAATTGATGAGATATATTACAATATCAATATGTCAATATGATATCCCAACTTTCTTTTCAGCTCCATTTGGATATGATACTTTCCCATCCCTTTACTTTCATTTGTTGTTTTTTTTTTTCTCCCTGAATGGTGTCTCTTATAGAGAATGTATGCTCTTAAAATCCATGCTCTTAAAATCCATGCATACACTCAATGTGTTTTGATGAGAGTACTTGGAATTAACCTTATTAATGTCTTTGTGGATTCATCTCCAAAAGCA
>NW_004567111.1:55599829-55601597 GCF_000260355.1 Condylura cristata | reverse complement strand
CAATCACCATGGAAAAGTATGGATGTTCTTCAAAATACTAAATATAGGAAAACCAAGTGACCAAGTAATTCAATATTGGGGTCACCCAAATAACATAACATTAATATTAATGAAAAAATGATATAGAAACTTATTCTCCTAACACATTTTAGAGGGAAGGAGTTAAAAAATAAACAGACTGAGCCCTCCTTGGTGGTGCAGCGTGTTAAAGCACAGCATTAAGAAGCTAAAGCCACTTCAGCATGAGTTCACTCCCTGACCTTGGAGCTCCCACTGTTCCCCTCAGCAGTGTCTTTGTCAGTAGGCCTGTTCTGCTCCCCACTTTGTCTCTGGTGAATCCTCTGACTGCCCTTGCACCTCTGGCCTGTACCACAGTTCTGTATGAGAATCTTTAAAGTAAAATAAAATAATAAACAGACCGATGCTTGTAAAGATTTATCTATTCAAGGTCATCCTTAAGAGATTTACATGAATAATATAAGAAAAAATATGTAGTGCAGGGCCTGGTGGCACACAGGGGTTAAAGTCTGAGCACTAGCAAGCTATCACTAGGCACTGCCACAAGAATTCAATCGCCAGCCATGGAGTTAACTCACATATGATGTGCAAACCTCCCCTATCTCACCTGCTGCTCCCACAGTCACATTGTCCCACAATTCTGGCCTACACCCCAGTTCTTGTATATATAAATATATAAAATAATTTTTTCAAAAGAAAAATATGTAAATGAAAAGCTCTAAAATTATCTCCATCCTGGTGATATAGTAGAACTTAACAAAACTATTCATTACTTGTGATAAAGGAAAGAAACTTATGTAGGATCTGCCATAAAATGCTATGTCCTCATCTTATTGTGTAATTTGCCATTGTATTTTGTGTGCTTAGAACAAGTAAGTGCACCTCCTAATTAACCTCACATATAGATGCAGTGTTCTAAAACTGCATTCACTTGCATCATTCTGCCAAATTAGGCAATCAAATTACCTCCAAAAGTCTGGTAAGATCAATAGGAATAAATACCACAGAAGATTTTTCTGCTGGTCTCTGGAGAGTTCTCACCCTCACCTTCACTCTTAAGCCAAGTTGACCCACAAGTGTAGTACATAGAACAAGAACAAGAAGACCTGCTTTTGCTTTGATACAATTCCATTCTCTCTAGTCTTTTCCATTCTGTTTCTTTAATTTAATTCTTTTTTCTAATTCCTGATCACCAGTATGCACTAGTAACCCCCCAGATAGATTTTATATTCTCCACACTGCTCCCCTCACTGCCACTCTAGCATCTCCTGAGAATCTGTGCGATGGAGATTAAATAAAATATTGATGAATAAAATACTACATAGATCTTGTGCACATTTTATTTCTAGTCTAATCTACATCAAGAACAGCTGCTCTATAAGTATCCACTAACAGAGCACAATATTGTTTGCCACATACTTTAACTTAGATGTGAAGTAAAGTGTATGAACATCCTACTTTGTGCAAGGCATGTTATAGTGTATATACGGAGCAGAAATAGCTTGTTATTAAAAGGGATTTTTTTCTTGAACTTGTTTACATTTATTTATGACATGCTATTATCTTATACTCTTGTTTATTTTTTACATTATAGGTTTCTTTCTTCAGATGTGGCCTTATAGTTTTCCCACCAAAAAAAAAAACAAAACACCATATTGCATTGGGCTTTCTACTCCCTTTCTCTCTGTCTCTTTTCCTTTCTGATGATTCAGTTCTATAGTCAGTTATCAAGTATAACTTTATATATATA
>NW_004567111.1:55575304-55598988 GCF_000260355.1 Condylura cristata | reverse complement strand
TTTAGCTCTTCTGCCCATTTTTTGATGGGGTTGTTTATTTGTCATCAGTTCTCTGTATATTTTTGTGATCAATCCTTTATTGCTAGTTTTGTGTGAGAAAAATTTTCCCTCTCAGTGGGATGTCTGTTGTTTTTTGTAATGTCTCTTTTGCTGTACAGAAGCTCTTTAACTTGATGTAGCCCCATCTATTTATCATTGCCTTCACGATCGTTGCATTGGGTGCTGTATCTTCAAAGATGTTGCTAAAGTGTATGTCGTGTAGTGTTTGGCCCATCTTTGCTTCCAGGTATTTTAGGGTTTCCGTTTTTATGTCTATGTCTTTAATCCACTTAGTTGATTTTTGTGTATGGTGTGAGGTAGTGGTCTAGTTTTATTTATTTATTTATTTTGCATGTAACTTCCCAGTTTTCCTAGCACCATTTGCTGAACAAACTTTCTTTGTTCCATTGTATCTTCTTTGTCAAAGACTAGCCGCCCATAAACCTGTGGGTTTATATGTGGGTTTTCTATCCAAATCCACTTGTCTGTATGTCTGTTCTTGTTCCAGTACCATGCAGTTTTGATTATTATGGCTTTTTAGTATAGCTGGAAGTTTGGGGTTGTAATGCCTCCATTCTCTTTCTTCTTAGTCATGAGAGTTTTGGCTATTTGAGGTCTTTTGCTGTTCTATATGAATCTCATCAATATTTTTTTCTATTTCTTTGAAGAATGTCATAGAGACTTTTATAAGGATGGCATTAAATCTGTATATTGCTTTAGGTAGGATGGCCATTTTGATAATATTATTTCTCCCGATCCATGAGCAGGGGATATCTTTCCATTTCATAGTGTCTTAAATTTATTTTAACAGTATTTTGTAATTTTCTTTGTATAGGTATTTTACCTGTTTTGTTAGGTTGACTCCCAAGTATTTGACTCTTTATGTTTTAATTGAAAACAGGATTTTTTTTTTAAATTTTGTTTCTTCTGATTGGTTGTTTGTGTATAGGAAGGCCTCTGATTTTTGTGTGTTGATTTTATATCCTGCTACCTTGCTAAACTGGTTGATGGTTTTGATCAGTTCTCTTCTATTATCTCTGTGAATATTTTCCTTTTCCTTTTTATTTTCTTTCTTTTTCTGTTTTAATTCTCTTTATTTCTGCATCTTCAAGGGTGCTGATTCATTTCATCTATTCTGTTTTCATTACTTTTCCCAGCATTCTTTATCTCCTCTCGTGGCCTTTTCATCTCCTGCATTTCTTCTATTTCTTTTTTTTTAATATCTCATTTTCTTTCTTCAGTTCATTGATTGCTTGCCTCATATCTTTTTTTATTATTATTCATTCATTTCCTTGTTTGCCTTCTTCAACTCCTTGATAGCCTGCCTCATATCATGTTTTTTCCTTCTCATCTGTCGTTCCCGACTGCAGAAATGACAAGACACCCTGGTTGTTCTCACGCAGCTGCCGTTTATTGCCGTTGTGCAGAGCTAATTATTCCCAGCAGCCAATCAGGCTAAATTAGAAACGCCCCTCCTCCTACCCCCAGCCTACTGGTGTCCAGTGGTGCTTATTTCCTCCCTGGCGGCTCTCCTGCGATAATGCAGCATTCTGGGCTTAGCAGGCGTCCCAGCGCCATCTTGTAATGGAGGACGGTGCCTCGGCCGTAGGCCCGCCCCTGACATCTCCCCCTTTTCTTTTTATTATGGAGTAGGGACCGTGCCTGGCTTAGGTTGGCGATGACAAGACGCATCCTTACCCGTCATGAGGCAACAGGCCAGCATGGGCCAGCACCCTGTCTTAGGTTGGTAGGCTCCTTTCATTGCTCTTACCCGTCTTTGACTACGGTCCAGCATACTCAACCACACGTGGGGGGATGTCCCAGCTTCCATGGTGAGCATGGCTTGTGCCAGGACTCGCTGCTGGTGCTGCATGTGCCTGTGCAAGCTCCGCAATCTATACACAAGTAGAAAGACACCGCCAAGGAGGAGAGCAGCCAGGCCAACCATACTAGCCCATTTTGTAAGTGCTGGGTAAAGTTTTGAAAGTCCAGGGACCAGTTTCCCCGCAGAAACTGGGACAAGCGTCCAGAGGTGTTACACAGCGTGCTGACATTGTGCAATGCAATAGGAGTGACACATATAGCAGAGAACGGGGCCACACATCCCAGTCCCATAAGGTCCCCAAAAATGTCCAATTGTTAACAGGTCCATGCGTTGGTTGAGGATCAAGATGCCCGCCTGTAGATGAGCATTGATGTGGGACTGTGGTCTGGAGAGCAGCCGCTGTCTCCTCCACAATGGTATTTACAGCAGCTGCAGCAGGGATTGCTGTGCTGAGGGATACCGCCGCAGCGGCGGCGGCTGCGGCAGAGAGTGCTACCACCTTCACGATTGCAGCTGCGATTCCAAAGTCTCTCTTTACCCGAACCAGCATTACAGGCATGTCCTTACCTGCAATAGCAACTGGGATGGGCACAAAGATGGGGACGCGCACGACCACAGCCACAGGGAATTCACTGGCGTTCCAGCACGGTAAGCGAGTGATCACCCCCAGAAGCACCATGATCCAGGTAAGCTGCATCCTGAGTCTCAGGGGCCAGAGCTACACGTACCAGGTGCTCAGGTACCCATACAGGGTTTTCCTTTTCCTGTGGAAAAACACACACAGACCCTCTACTCCACACTAACACTGGGTCCGGTCCATGCCACCGGCCTGACAGGATATCTTTCCATAGGACCAGGGGCTTCCGGTTCTCCATGGCAGCACCCACGTATCGATCTGCGGCAGACCTTCTATGCACAACTGACACATGGTGGGGCTGTTGGCCATGCCTTGAGGCAGGACAACCCATTCATATCTCTGATCAGGACCAGAATGGTTAATGGTGGTTACAGTGAAAGCAAATCGAGGAGTATCATCTGCATGCAACGGGATTGAAAAGAAGCAGTCTTTAATGTCAATAATTATCGATGGCCAAGCAGAAGGCAAGGCAGAAACTAAATTTAATCCTAATTGAACAGGCCTCATAGCTTCCATCTGTGCATTAATCATCTGCAAATCATGCAATAAGCGCCACTTACCTGACTTTTTTCTGACAAAAATGGGTGTGTTCCATGGAGAGGTAGACGGGCGAATATGCCCGGCGTCAAGTTGTTCTTTCACCAGGGCATGGGCAGCTTCGTGTTTCTCTTTTGGCAGGGGCCACTGAGGTACCCACACGGGCTTATGGCTCCTCCATCTTATCCTTAATGGCTCAGTGGTCCCTAAGAAAAAACCCAGCCCTAGCCCCCCTTTTGAGTATGGTCTAAAGTTTGGCATGGAGATTGGGACATTATTAACTTGTAATTGTTTTCCCACTCCCTCTGTTCCGGGATAGGCTGACCTTTTCATTATACTTTGGGCAGCTGTACTATAACAGGTTTCGGTGGTCAATTTAATGTCCATCTGTGTCAGAACATCTCGACCCCATAGGGACACTGGAATCTTTAAGACATATGGCTGCATTAAGCCCTTGTGGCCCTCCTCATCTTTCCAAGGCAAGGTGGCTGCACTACACATAGGGCTGTGGGCGACCCTGAGACCGCGCAGAGTCTGATCTGCCTTCTGTAACGGCCAATCTTTTGGCCAATCAGCTTCATTAATTATACTACGGTCGGCGCCCGTGTCTAAAAGGCCTAAAAATTTTCTCCCATTCACTGTGAGGGTGTAGAGAGGTCTATCATTCATTCCCATGGTCAGACAGGCCAACGGGTTCCCAGAAGAGCCAAACCCTTTTTCCTTGCGAGCGATGCCTCAACTTTCATAGGATTGATGACAGCTGGGCAAAATCAGTAGCTGGGCAATGCGATCTCCTGGGCTGATAACTTTAATGCCTTGCAGGGAGGAAACCATGATTCTTACAACCCCTTCGTTATCTGCATCAATAACCCCGGGGTGAACTATCAGCCCAGTAAGAACAGTTGAACTACGTCCCAATAGGAGGCCTACAGTATTTTTAGGCAGTGGGCCTTTAAAGTCTGACTCAACCACCTGAGTACCCATTTGTGGGGTTATTATGATATGGGTGGTGGCACAGATGTCCAGTCCTGTGATACCGGTTGTGGCTCATCTTGGTCCGTCAGTGGGAAGTGTGAGCGATTTACCTGCTGAATCACCCAGTACATTTGCGGGCCCCAGGGTGCTTGGGCCCTTTTCCCGTTTTTTTTTTTTTTTTGGCTCAATAGGGGGTAATGAGTTTCCTTGCAAGCCTACCACAGAGCGGCACTCATTAGCCCAATGGTTGCCCTTTTTACAGCGTGGGCATAGGTCCGGCCTCCAGCCTGCTGGGGCTGATTGATTTATCGCAGAACAGTCTCTCTTAAAATGCTCTGGATTTTGGCAATGGTAACATACCCCCAACGGGCCTCACTGACTTCTTCCCTGACCTCCCTGGAATCCTTTTAGGTTCTGAGTGATGGCTGCAGCCATGACCTGTCCTTGGATCACACTATCACTGATGTCTCTACACACCTTGATATATGTGTTTAAGTCCCGGGCCTTCCAGGGTCGGATTACTTCCTTACACCATTTATTGGCTCGCTCATATGCAAGCTGTTTAACCAATGGCAAAACTGTATCAACGTCCCCAAATATTCTACCTGCGGTCTGCATAAGGCGTGATACAAAATCTGCATAAGGCTCATTGGATCCCTGGATGACCTTGGACAGTTGACCTTGCAAATCCCCAGATCCTTGGATGGTCTTCCATGCCTTAGTTGCCACTGCAGCTATCTGATAGTACACAGCAGGGGCATACAGAATCTGTTGTGCAGGTCTTGTATAAGGCCCTGTACCCAATAACATTTCTATATTCCATTGTGGGTTACCAGCTGCCACGTTTCAGCGGGCTGTATCCTGTGAATACTCTGACCATGCTACTTTCCACACCAAATACTGACCACCTGACAGCGTCGCTCGGGCTAGGTTGCCCCAATCATCCGGGATTAGGTTCATTCTGGCAATAGACTCCAGCATTGACAGAGTAAAGGCTGCCTGGGGTCCATATTGCATCACTGCCTCCTTTAGCTGCTTAACCAGCTTAAAATCTAAAGGTTGGTGATAACGGGCCTGATTCTGATCCTCAAGAACCAGGAAAGCTGAGGGTCCCCCCTCCCAATGACCAACTGGGCTACTATCAGGGTTGTGGCAACAGCCACAAGCTCCCCGAAGCGTTACTGTGTAGCCTAGCGGTGGTGCACTTGAGTTGAACGGAAGGTTGGGCTCTACAGAACCGGTCAAGTTGGGGGAGGGCCTTGCGTTCCAACTCCTCCCCCAATAGTTCTTCTTCCTCATCACTCCAGTCACCCTCCGAAGCTCTGGAAGATCGCTCTTCCTTCACTTCCTCTAACGCTTCCTTCCCCTGCTGAAGGGCCGACTCAAAATTTGGCTTCGAGCCCACTAGACACCCTCACACCTGAGCCCAAATGGCTAGAAACCAGGAGGCAAACTTTTCAACCGTGCCCAAGAAGGCATGGCTGTTTTCGTTTTCAGTGGGGTTCCGTTGGCCTTTAGCAGGTCCCGCAAAGACCGCTCTAGTGCCAGCTTTGAGTTTTCAGACCCCATGTCGTGTGTGCCCACAAAACAGTCACCAAACAAGACAGTACAAAAACAATCACAACAGCAAAGCACAAAAACCAAAAGAGAAACATTACTCGGCCCCTAGGCCACCCCGCTTTCTATCGCGGACTTGAGCTAGCTCTCCACCACTTTAGTCGTGGGCCTTACTCGCCTCTCTGGTGAGTGCACAAGCTTTCCACCACTTTAGTCGTGGCCCTTACTCGCCTCTCTGGCAAGCGCACTACTTAGGAAAGTTCCCGGGTTTCAGCACCAGTTGTCGTTCCCGACCTGCAGAAACGACAAGACGCCCTGGTTGTTCTCACGCAGCTGCCGCTTATTGCTGTTGCGCAGCGCTAATTATTATTCCCAGCAGCCAATCAGGCTAAATTAGAAATTCCCCTCCTCCTACCCCCAGCCTACTGGTGTCCAATGGTGCTTATTTCCTCCCTGGTGGCTCTCCTGTGATGATGCAGCATTCTGGGCTTGCAGGTGTCCCAGCGCCATCTTGTAATGGAGGACGGTGCCTTGGCCCCCGACATCATCTTTTTGTTTATCATGATGATTCTGAATTCTCTTTCTAGTAGGCTGAGCCATTCTTCTATTTCTTTGGTGCTTTCTGGTGAGTTTTTGTGGTGAATTTCCCTCCTGTGGACTTGCTTAGATAGTTGTCTTCTTTTCCCTGTCATGTATTTTCTAATACTTTCTATACATGGTATAGCCATTATTGGCCGACATTCTTCTGGATGTTCTTTCTGGGATGGCAGAGGAACTTCCAGTTACTTCAGTTGTGAAGGGTATTCTGAGTCTTGTTTTGTTTCAATATCTTCTGTTTCTACAGCCCCACTGTGTGGAATTGTGTCTGTCGACTATGCCAGTAACAATCAGGGGTCTCTTGTGATGTTCAGCTTCTTCAGGTAACATGTTGAATCCTTGTCTCTGGAAGGTGCCTGTTGATCTTTGTAGCCTTCAGATGTCTCTGGTTCCCTCTATGCTTGGATGTGTCCATGGGTTTGGGGCGCATTAGAAGTGTCGTAGCTGGGCCTGTGGTTGAGCCAGTCACTGGTTTTGTTTATTTTCTGGGCATTGTGAGCCTGTAAGGCAGTGCCTTATGGGTCACTAGTGTTCCAGCCACTACTGTCTAGTAACACCTTTAGTCCTAATTCTGCATGCCTCCCAGCTGTGCAGGCTGCCAGTTCCCCCTCAGGGCCTCCAGGGCTCTTTGTGTCACTCAGAGCAGTCTCTCCCTGAGCAGTCTTTCCATAACACTTGGGGGAGTGTTACTGGGTCTGTTTTTGATTCAGTCTAGCCATTTTTTTCCCCTTTGACCTCCAGGGCCTTGTGACTCACTGGCCCTGCCTTAGTGACTAATGGGGAGAACAAGCCTCCAGGCTTATGCTGTGGGGGCAGGGGAAATTGTTGCAAGCCTTGCAGCTGCCCCAGTCACCAGATCTTCCTCCCCACTTCCCAGGCTCTATGTGTCCACTTGCACAGTCTTTTCCCACATCTTGGATTCCACTCACAGAGTCAAATGAGCAGGAGACCTCTGTCTGTGGCACTAGCATTTGGGCACCTGGGAGCTGCGCGATAGGAGTTGCAGGGTTCCGCTTATCCATCTGAGCCACTTCCTAGGGTCTAGGCACCTGGGCACTCCTTGATCATAGCTCCCCTATCAGAGATCTCTAATTGCCGATTCTCCCTCAGTTATCTTCCTTCTAGTGATTCCAGAGTGTTTTAATTTGGATTGAAACTCATAGTATGTAAGTCTATAGTCCATTTTTAGTCTTATATTCCTGTGTGAGCTTAGATGTAGTCATTTTGGCGTCTTTACTCTTCCACTATCTTGCCCATACTAAAAAGGGGTTTTACAAACATTTTATATATTTATTAAGTGAACAAATCAAAGACAAATGGATGAATTAAGACATCTACCAAAAAGTCACTATTATGTAAGATATTGACAATTAAATACTTAAAAATAAGAAAATCTTAGAATCCACAAAATATTCCAATTTGATTTGCCATATTTTACATGTTACTCCACAATTAGTTTTGTGGTTAAATGTATGGTTTGTCAGAGTTTCATAATTTTGTAGGACAATAAATGAACAAGAAACTATTTGAGCATGGACAAATAAGATTGCAGAAGATTTTTCTCTGCAATGTACATGTACACCATTTTTCTTCCCAAACAATGTTGTGCATTTAATTCTTTTAAAAGTGTTTGAAAGATCCAAAATGACAGGTTAGTCTGGATATGATATTGCTCTTAGAGTGACATATGATTTTTTTTTTTTTTTTAGCTCTTTGATCTTAAATCAAGTCCACCACCATAAATAGAACAAAACTTACCAGAGCAGGAAAGTCTACATGGTTGGAATAAATGATGATACATCATAATTTTCTAAAAGCCTTTTTTTTTCTAATAGAAAAGATCACAAAGGCAAAATAAAAGTACATATTAACATATTTATAAACTAAATTCAGGGTACATTAAAAACAGGCTAAAATGAACTAAAGTTGCTAATAATCATCTTAATATTTGAATTTTTGCTTTCACATATATAAAGACAAAATTATATTTTTAAAATATATGCCATTCAGTATAGATCAAACAGCATGGAAGAAACTGTAGCCAGTTATTCTATTTTCAAGTAGAGTAGCTTTTTACCTTGATCTTTCCGTAAGTCAGTAGAAGTTCACAAAAGTGAAACATCTCTGTTTATGCACAGAATGATCTAGAAAGCACCTAGCAGGTGTACCTCTGATGGATCTTAATGAAGAATCTGGTATACGGCAATACACCAGAATGAAGGAATAGATTCTTATAGTACAAATATTCAAAAGAAAATATTTTATTCCAAGTGAAAAAAAAGTCAAGGTAAAATAAAATTTCTATATAGCTTTTTACACCTGTATAACTAAATGTAAGAAGTTGGGACACAAATGAAGGAGATTTATGCAACATAGAGTTTGTTTTAAGGAACTGCTCAAGATCTCTTAAGAGACAGAACTAAGAATGTTCTGCTTTTGGAAAATGAATTGAAAAAGAAAAAGGTTTAAAAAGAACAGCACTTAGAAGTTTACCTTTAAGGCAGTCCATGAAAGATGTTAAGGAAATGAATCAGGGCAGGCACATGTGAAAGTCAAGATCTCTGTAAAAGAGAATCAGAAGGGAAATTTGATTGAACTTAGCAATAAATTTCTCTTCCAAATGCAAATAGTAACGTTCTTATTTTTTTTAGCTGTACTTTTTTTCTCTCTTTTTTATATTAGTTTATTTTTACATATTTTTGTGTATTTTCCATCTCAGTTGCAGCCCCCTTGGGTTTCCCATCACCAAATCACCCATGTGCCATCACCATAATCCAGTGCATTTCCCTCCCCCTCTGTTTATGATCCCATTCCCCACTCTACCCCCACAAAATGTCTCTGGTATATATCTATTCATCATCATTATTATTTTCTCACCTGTTCCATTATAATAATGTTCTTATTTGAAATTTCTGTTTGTCAGATATCATCTTCCTCATCATATGTCATTTAAAAAAAATTATGTTTGCGTAAAAGAACTGAGGTGTAGGCTAGAGGTGCAGGGGAAAGGACATGTGAGAGGATTCACCAGAGAGAGTGGGGAGCACAACAGGCAGGTTGACTGAAATACACTGCTGAGGGGAGCAGGAGACACGACAAGAATGATCTGCTGTGCTGTGTGGGTCACCTTCCTGGTCAGCATCTAACTCTGGCGGTAGTGGTGATAGTGCAGTGACTTAACCCATAGGGCACTAGGGAGGCCCCCTGGTGTAATCAAATGTATGTAATCAAATAATTTAAATAATTTTAAGCATTTTTTTCATAAATAGTCTTAAATAATTTCAGCCCACCAAAGCTCCTTTTCCAGACCTATAGCATTCTGCTTCTCATCCTCAGTAATGCTTACAATTGTATTTGCAGTCATTTATTAGTACTGACTGTATATTCATCTTTTCCTTAATGCCATTTGAAAATTTTATGAGCATCAGGGGATTTTTAATAAACAAAATGTATTAATAACTACTATATGCTGTGATATAATGTATCTTTAACTGATTAGAGCTATATTACAACTGAAAAACATGCAAAAGCCATCACATTACATGTTTTTAAATTTGAAATATATTTCCATACTTGTCAGCATAGTCAAATTGTATTTAATTAAATAATACACTTCTAAATGTTTATCTAAAACCACATATGAGAAATTTGAATGTTAGATTTGAAAGGTAAAAAGCAGGCTTTTCCCAGAGAACTAAAATATATTAGCAAAATCAACATCTTAGCATCTTGTATTTTAGAAATGACATTCACTGACAAGTTTATAGACAGTATTTAACTTTTTTTTCAATGGAATAGTGAGGCATTGCTTTAATTTCAATGAATATCCAAATATTAATGATTTTTTTTTTTTTGGCTACTGCAAACCTAAAGACTTCTACATTTACCTGAATTGTATTGTTGAAGCAATATAAGAAAAATGCATTACTTTCTGATTAATTGATCAATTTGATATACAAATTTGATAATTGTATTTGCACTGAGCTATTTGGCTGCCAAAGAGTGGTATCAAGCTGAGGTTTTTTTTGTTTGTTTGTTTGTTTGCTTTTTTAAAGGGGAGGGTAGAGATAAAATGCAAAGTTCACACATGCTTTAATTTTGTATATAGAAAGCTACTTGAGGGCCCTCCCTGGTGGCACAATGGGTTAGGATGCAGCATTGCAAGAGAGCCACAGAAGCTTCAGTGCAAATTTGATCCTCCACCCATGAGGTGACTCACATGGTGTGGCAGACCTCTCCTGTCTCACCTGCTGCTCCCCTCGCAGTATACCTCATAGATCTGCCTGTTCTGCTCCCCGTTTCTGTCTCTGGTGAATCCTCTCACTGCCCCTGGACCTCTGGTCTATACCCCAGCTCTGTATTCATAAATAAATACATTTAATTAAAGGGGAAGTTACTTGAGAACACCAATCAATAATAATATAATTTCAAATTGTTAAAAATTGAATATCCCTAAAATAAACTTCTCAAATAAAAGCATATTCCGTATCGTCACAGGAAAATGTTATACATGAATCAAAAAGTCAGTGAGGGAAATTGGTAACTATCTCACCCAAAATCTTTTCTGTAAATGAAAAGAAAAAGACCTAGAGAGGTAGAGTGTGTTGCACCAAGTATTTTTTTTTTTCATAAAGCAAAACAAAGATACAAGCCAACGTAAAGAGGGAGAAAGGCACATTGTTCTTTATACTAGTCAACACCATACCTTCAGGTATGCAAATTAATTTTTAAAATATTGTGGTAAAATACACATAAAATTTGAATCATTTTTTAAAATTTGATTTTAAGCAATTAATGCTTTACATCCCTCCCACAGTGCCTAAGAAACTGAGCTTTGAAATGGGTGTCATTTCTTACTATGAGGATCACTGCCAGAGGAGGCTTAATTCTTGGCAGAGAAGTTAAAAAACACATTGGTGTGTGGGTGATGCAAGATGAGGTAGAATCTGAAAAACAACTAGAAACTGTTGATTTTGAATTCTAACATAAATTCACCACAGTAAATATGAGTTGGCAAGGCAATAAAAAAGTGCCACAGATGTAGGACATATATGTCTTATTTGTCAGTCTCAGGACCCATTCCCCCTCCATCCTTATTGATTTGAGGGGGTTAGGATCAGTAACGTTCATCATGACCCCAACTACTACATTCATGACTGAACAGCTATTGGCCAACACATGTTAACTATACACCAGAGTTCCACATGATGAACTACAAGAACATCTTATTTTTCAAGAAAATGAAATTCGTCCTTTAATCATTGTCATCTCTGCTCAAGTCAAAATGAGTGTTGAGTTTTTAAAAAGGGTTATTTTTCAAATCTGCTATGATATCATTTGTCTGTTCCTACAGATTTCAGAACACTTTTCTGAAGCCCTTTGATTTTCCAATTTCTTTCCCCGTTTGTTTCTTTAAACATTAGAATATTGTTACATACAGAACATTATTTGAATAAGCAAGGCAAATGTTATCACATAATTAAGCTTTATTATGGAAACACTTTTGAAGGCAATTTGATGATGAGTGCTCAGTGCTGCTGTGGGTGGACAGCTGGTGATGGCTTCCCTGACAGAGATGTGCATATAGAGCTGCTTCCCCATGAGTCTGAAGGTTGGTTTGTGGCTGAAAGACTTTCCCAAAGTGCTGCACATTCCTTCATGCATTGTCTCATGCAAGCATAGGTGTGATACCTAGAATAAAACCCTCATCACAGTTAGCACAAATAAATGTCCTCTCAAGAATGTATTTTCTCAGATGAGTTTTTAATTAGGGAAATAACTAGAGATATTCAGATACTTCCATATTAGTGTGGTATGATTTTCAGTTACCAGATGTATACATTCCCACAAGTCTTGGTTAGGTAGGAACAGCCCATAGGTGACTTGGACTGCTGATGAGAGTAATTCTGCCCTTGACCTCCACAAGGACATCTTGGTAAGGGAGCCTTTCAGAGACCCTCACTGAGACCTGCAGGTGCTTAGATCTGTTCTACAACTGAGTGGATTATCCAAAGAAACACTTTCCTCTTCAGGTCTAGGGCAGTTCTCTTCTTGGATAATGAGTAGGGAAGGTATTTCATTGCCTTGACTAGTAATACTGTCATTTACCTGACAACTTGTCAAGGAAATGTTGACACCAATTTCTTTATCTTCATCTTCTTGTTCTGTCTCCAGGGAAGAGTCCAGGAAAATGTCTTCACATCCTACCCTGTTAGTGTTCCTATTGACAACTGTTTTGTTAGATGAACAATGGCTTTGCTTAAGGGCATAGTCTCAGAAAAGATGTTTTCCTGTGCCTGCTTGTGGATGTGGACCTCCTCTGTTGAACTTTAGACTGGTTAATCCTGGTTTGAAGGCTGCTGTTGAGTGTCTGACTTTCTACATTGGCTTCATATAGGTCTATTATATACTATATGGTTTAAACTTTAAAATTATAAAGTTAATAAATTGATTTTGATTTTTTAGTTAAAAGTTCTTTCACTGAGCAGCTCTTTCCAATTTTAGTAATATTGATACATTGAGTATTCATATAGTTGTAAAATGTCTTCTAAGACAAGCTTCCTGGTGATGCTTTCACTCAGTTTTATTTGTCTCAGAAAGTCTTTACTCTTCTTCATTTTTGATTATTAATTTCTATGGACATAGAATTGAAGTCTACTGGTTTTTACCCCTCTTATAATACTTTAAACATATTCCATTCATTTCCAACTACCATGGCTGCTGATAAGTGTGCTTATCTTTTTGCTGTATAGATTATATGTGTTTTTTCTTCTTTACCTTCAACATTTCTCTTTTTCTGCAGTTTAAATATGATATACATACATATACATTTTTTTAGTATCTACCCTTTTGATATTTTCTGAGTGTTCTGATATATATTTTTGTATATGTTATAATTTTGGAAAATTCCTGGCAATTACTACTTCTAATACTTCACTCTTTTCTTTTTCCTCCTCTTAGTAGTCTATTTATATGTTGTAACTTGAATATATAAAATATTCCATGTTTTTTAGATATTATGTTCTCCATTTTCATTCTTTGTTTCTATTTGTATTTTTGTTTGGAAATGATATTGCTTCAAGTTTTTAGATTTTATTCTCTGTGCACTGTATATTAATGAACCCATCTGAGAAATTTCCATTCCTGTTAAAGTATTTTTAACATTCTAGCATACATTTTCTTAATTATTTTTAATATCTTTACATGTTAGCATATTCATAATTTAAAGATCTTATATCAAATTCCTAAATTCTCTTCTATTTGTAGTCTAGTTTGAATGCCATCTTGTCTCTGATGCTGTGGTTTTGCCCTTGAACATGCTTTCTAATATGCATCTTGTTCTTGAAAGCTGAACCTAGAAGGAACAGAAGTAAATGGTTTTCAAAGGAAGATTTTACATTCATTTGTGTAAAACCTAAGTTCTGTTTATTGTTTACTCTGGGGTATGTGATTTTGCCCCCTGTATTGCGTTTGGTTTTCTTAGAGATTCCCCCTTAAGTGAAGCTAAGAACTTTCATATCCCTTTCACATTATCAGGATTCTTGATAATGTGGTGATGAGGAATGAGACATCCTAGAATGGAAACATTCTATATCTGTTATTAAATATCAGTCTTCGTTTGCCCTTCAGCTGTGATTTTTCACAGTGCTTATCTTCCTCCCCCTTCTTAAGGATAGAGTCAGCTAGCGTTGGGTCATTGCCCTCTACCCTTGTGACATAAGCTCTAGTGAACATTTTCTCCTGGAGAGCAAGTGTTTGTTACAGGGGAAACACTGAGAATATATCAAAAGAGTATTCTCTTCCTCATGACAAAGACACAAGATGACTCCTATCATGAGAACTTGTTGGAGTACATTAAGTTAGAATTCATGAAGTATATAGGCTTCATTAAGACTGTAGCCTTCAGAAGTTCTACACTACCATTGTAGTCTGTCATCAAGTTGGCACTTAAATGGGCCTACTAGTTTATGCCAGCATTGCTTCTGCTCTGAATGAGCTGATTTTGTCTGTATATCTAGATTAGATGGTGGCACTTTGTCCAAAGTTTCAACACTCTGATGGGTTCAATATAAGTCTTTTCATTACAAATTGTTCAATTCTTGTTGTTAGGATGATAGTGATTATTTCCAAATTATTTACAGTTGCAGCTGAAACCCAAGTCCTCAATATTTTTTTGAAGGTGGTATACTTGGAAAATATCAGCACTGTGGTTAACATGTGATTGCTAGATTAAAATTTTGTGCTTAGAGAATTTTTTCAAGTCAAGGCTGAGAGATCAATCCATAAAACTTAAATATTCCATAGGTAACATCCACTTAGCAATGGCATAAGGGTGAATCAAAAATTCTATTTCTCAGATAAATTTACTGTCAGCAAATAAATGTAAAGCTGAAAATAAAATATATCTTTTGACAAGTAATTGCCCTATTAATTGAGCTAATTCAATTGAGATAAATATTTGGTTAATATCTAATAGTTATAGTTTATATATATGTATATATACATATATATGCTTTTTATTTATAGCTTATATATTTATGTAGTTTATAACTTTAAAGTTATAAAGTTACTAAATGTATTTTGATTATTTTTTTAAATTAAAATCCATTGTTTTTACTGAGGAGCTCTGCAATTCTAATATTGATATATTAAATGTTCTCTCACTACATGAATATAACATATACACATTCACATACACACATGCAAACATCATAATATAAATCAGAGACCGAAAATTAAATACATTAAAAGGAATTTTCTTTTTTTTTAATTTTATTTTATAACGTTATTTTCACATCATTTTGTATATATATTTTTTCCATCTCAATTGTAATCCCCACAGGTTTCCCATCACCAAGTCACCCATGTGCCATCACCATAATCCCGTTCACTTCCCTCCCCACTCCCCTGTTTTTGATCCCATTCCCCACTCCACCCCTGCAAAATGTCTCTGGTATGTGGTTGTTCATTATTTTTGTTATTTTCTCACCTGGTCCATTATACTCCTGCTATGAGTGAAACCATCCGGTATTTTTCTTTTTTTTCTGGCTTATTTCACTAAGCATGATCTTTTCCAGCTCCATCCAAGTTGCTGCAAAAGACATGTGTTTCTCTTTTTTGGTTGCTGAGTAATATTCCATTGTGTATATGTACCACATCTAAAAGGAATTTTCTTTATCTGACTTTTCTCTTACACTTCTGTTCTACCCTTAACATAGGACAGCACCTTTTTCTCAAAACCTTTCCATACCTATTTTATTCCTAGTTGTTTCAAACCTTGGAATATCTGTCAATTTTCATCTAAAATACCTGAGTCATTTCTTTGACTACTCTCTTCATAACTAAACAGACTTGATACTCAGTATTCAAATACAGTTTTCGTAACACAAGAAAAGCTATCTTTAAAGTTTCTTCATTCTGTGTCTATACATGTATTATCTTGTTGCATACTTACTATAAAATGTTTCAGATATATATTAAAGTACATATAATATGTTTTATGTAAATAATTTTCTATGTAAAAGTATGAAAGATATTTGTTTCTCCATAGGATATCTGTATTCTTATTGCATTCTTCCCCCACCTTTGTTTTTGGATCCCCTTATATGTAATAAAAAGACATTTGAACTTGAGAATTGCTATTTATGGGTTGTGGCAGTAAGAACTAACCTGTTCCCCTGCAGAGTTAGCTGATGGGCCAGGAACACACTGAGCACATCTGATTGAGGATTGAACTTGCCAAACAGACTTACGAAGCACAGGTGTTCGGAAATGAGACAGCTACAAAGAATGGTCTCTTCTAAAGGTGCCCAGGTGATTATGAGGATAACCTAGACTTAAAACTCATCAGAACTTTACTCTCAATAAAAATTTCAGCATCAATAAAGGAAAGGGATCATAATTATATAAATGTTATAGAGTACACAGAGTACTTTTAAACTCACACGTTCAGTCATAAAAATATAATCAGTGCTAAAATATATGTGTAATTAAACTGTAACTTGCAAATCACATGGTAATTCTGCATTTGAAACCAACCAAATCCAGACTGCTCTCAGTGATCAGAATGATTGATTTCATTCTCTTCTTCAAACATATTTTTGTCTCTATCATAATTTGTTAATATCCTGTAATATCCAAATTCTGTTTTGTCATTTGTTCATTTGTCATGTTGTTTAGACATATGAACTGTAGAACATTTGAGAACAAATCCATCACAACAGCTCACATGTTGACAGGAAACAAACACATTAACTTAAGTCTAAGATCCTATTGTGCATTCTTTCTTTTAGCCAATAATCTTTATTCAGAATCCTACTTTTAGGACTCTTTTAACAAGTCCCAAAAATGACCTAAAGATAAAATATGGGAGACTGGGAGAAAAGCAAAAGGAGGTAGGGCATGAATAAATACAAGAAGGAATTAAATTCAGAGCAGAGACTTTTTCACTTCATAAATTACCATCTTGATGTACATTCAATACTAGCAAATTCAATACATAAGTAATGCAAAGAATTTTTGTGGGTGGAAAAGGCTGAAAGAAGAGATCAAGCAACAGTGTCAGTAGCTCTGAATAGTTTGATAATGGTCCCAGATTTCAAACAGATACTTAAATACATTCTTCACATAACTTAGAATACCTGGGTGTTACATCTCACAGAAATGGTATAACCATTGTGCTGCTTTTATTTCTAAATGGAATACTAAAAGCTTTTCCTAAGTAAAACATTGGCAGAGAAACAATCTCATCACTAAACGTCGCTGTCATTTTGTCTTTTTGTGATTGGTTACAGATGTTGCTTTGAAAATATGCTTCAGTCTTTGTCACTCCACCTACCATCAGGTCACACTCAGCCAAACACTGGAAGAAATAGTGAGCATACCATTTGGCTATTAGATTATGATTTCAAATTTATATTTTCTTATCTCAACATACTGGTGCTTATTTTGTCAAAAAAATTCCAGTGACTTCTTTATTTTGAAATAAGGTTATACTTATTAGACATGAAATGAAGTTTTAACATACTTTAACAGAAATATAAGATATAGAAAAGAAAGACAAATCTCAGATAATTTAATTCAAAATAGATTTAGACTGGGGAATATAAATTGTTTACTTAGACATATCTTTAACAGAAATACAAAAATAGGAGTTATAATAACTGTTTTCTTAAAAAAATAAGACTTATTTTTAAAGAAAATAGATATTCTGAAAGTTTGCTTTAGGGCTATTACTTATATAGCTTATTTGAAATGCAGCAATTTTACATTCTTTGTAAAATATAAAAGGTTTTATTTATGCTCATTGTATAATTCAAAATTCTACAAGCAATAGGATTTACTCATGAATACCACACTGTTTAACTATAAGAAATATTTGTATAGTCATTATAATGTATTCATTGATAAATTATTTTCAAGGTATGCTAATACCAGTGTATACACTGATAAAAAAAAACCTTTGAGAACAATCATAATTTTATAAAATATTTTGGAAAAGTAGAAGTGTATAGTTTATTGCTTTTAGGAATATAGAGACTAGCACAAAATACTTGTTTTTCAATCTCACTATAAGCAAAGTAACATATATACCCTAAAAGTTGAAATCATAAACTAACTGTTAAATATTTTATTTGCAACTGTGGTGGCAAGTTACATTTAAAAAAAAAAGCTGAAAGATAAACAAGTAAAAACAAAATTGGGTGCATGTGTGGGACCATCACTTTTCTTGGACAAATTTGCTTTTAATTGTTACTCTAATAGTACCATTTGAATAGATGTACATTATTTCTTTGATTAAACACAGAGTTTAAGTATTAACTCTTATTAAAGTCCTTATGTCCTGAAAACATTATTAGCAAAAGCACAGATAGTCCTTGAAGGTATCAAACTAAGTGATATAAGTGAGGTGAAGAAAGACAAGTACCAGACGATCTCATTTATACACAGAATCTAAAACATAATTAAACTTACACATAATAGGGCTGTAGTTGCAAAAGGTGTGGATTGAAGACTGGACAAAATGGGCTATGGGGGTCAACAGGCGGGAGCTTCCAGGTGATGGGAGTTGCTGCAAACACCTGGAAGTCTTTGCACTGTCACACAGGGGTGCACTTGCTGAGATGGTACATCAAAGGCCCTCACCACAAACACAAAACAGTGTTGACCATGTATGGGGACAGAGGGTTCCCAAACACTGTAGTGGCCCTTTCACATTGCATAGAAATATGAAATCTTTATGCTATATTCCTGCAACTAATAGCATGGTACATGTAAATTTTATCTCTGTAAAAGACTTCTTCTATTCAAAAATGTTGGTGTGAAGGGGTATACTAGTATAATTTCTCTGTTACATCACTATGGAAAAGTGGATATATTTACCAAATCCATTCTTTTTTAGTAAAAATATAACACTGTTGAGAACACTCACAATTTAAAAATATACTCTGTGATCCTTCCCCCATTTTCCTATCTAAATTTGTAGTCACTTTTAACACAGCGATTAGGACAAATATTTGAGTTACTTTATCTTGGTTTAAATGCCAATAGTGACTTCTACCATGTGTTTGAAGATGTTAATAAGCCAATTTAGTGAACACATATAACATTACTTAAAGGTAAATAAGATGATAAATGCAACATACTTGGTATCTAACGCACACTCAGTTTCAATAAATGTTGGGCTCTAATCAATAGTCAAAATTATAGCATTGGTATATTTTTTCTCTTTCCATATAAACCCAATTTCTTGACACTGGAAAGCCTCATCCTGTCACACCACTTCCTATCTTCTACTAACTCCTATACATTCTTCAAAAATGCTTTCATTGATTTCCACTATACAAATCAGATTGCCACTTTTTCATTATTATTATGTAATATTCTGCTTATTTCCTTAGTACACTTACTAAACCACAAATAACTAGGATGTTTTAATCTTTTGTTCAATATCTATTCATATCTGAAAATGGCCTTTAAAGTTTTTGAGGTAGGATCTATTTCCTATCTCAATCATTATTTAAACCTTAGTGCTAAACACAATATTTAACAGATAATAAGTGTTCATAAATGATTGGTTAAAAATTATTTAATAATAATATGTCTTCAAAACTTGATTATCTTACTGAGCTATTTTTCCCTTAACTGTTTTCCTTGCTACTGGAATGTTTACAATTTTCAGCTACTTTAGTGCTATAATAAATGCTTCAGACATGGGGATTTTTCTTGTTTTGGATTATACATACTTAGTAAGCATACCCAACGCATAAATATTTCTGTCTAAATTCTCAGATCTTATTTTACAGTACTATATCCTTCTATTCAAGTAGAAAATCACCATATGTTTAACTGTAGAAGTGAACAAGTTAATGAATGAACAAGCCAAAATCATCATTTAGGCCATTAAGGAATTTCATGTAGTTTAATTTTACTTTATATTGTTTTTTTCTTTTTAATGCATCTTTTTATGGACTGAATATTTTACATGATTGATGTATCTTTAAAAGAGGGAAGTAATACAAGAAATATTCTCTCTTGCCTCTATGTTCCCTCTTATATTGTTTGTTACTTATAAATGCTCATATATGTCCTTTTAAATGTGGTTTGTATTTTATTAAAATTTGACTTACTAAAAAATATTTCCAGACATATTTTGTGAGCTACTCTTTAGAAAATTCTTTCTTGGTTATCTGAACATTATTTAAGTGCCCTTCCAGCCCCACACCATCCCAAACTCACTCCCCAAGTCCCCACCATAAATATCATTGCCACCTCCATTATCTCTGTCATTACCACCATTACATAAAAATGCTTGTGTCCATGACATGATGGAGGGCACTTTACAGGTATTATCTTGTTGGATCACTCAAGAACAAAGTAAATTATTTTATTTTTAAAAAATTAACCCACGACTGTCCTGGTGAATTCTCTCACCCTCCGCATCTCTGGCCTGTACCCCAGTTCTGTATGATAAAATAAATAAATCTTTAAAAAAAATTAACCCATGAAGTTGATAATAAGGCCAAAGAAAGACCAAGCTGCCTTCAGTTTTATTTGATTCAGGAGATAAAGATATCCTCTTTTTAATACATATGGAAACTTAGCCTTAAGACATTGATTTAGTTCAAACTTACAAAGTAAAGAAGGACAGATCATGGAAACAAAATAGTTCAGTGAGAATGTTAAACTGAAAAATGATGAGTCTTTTCATCTTCCAAATCCAGGATTTTAAACTTATAGACCACTATCACATTCTCTATCAATTTTTGTGAATACTTAACCACTTTGCACCTTTCTATCACTCGGCTCTTAAGTTCTCTGAAGTCCCATCCCATGCGTCCTACAGCTATCCCGTTTCAGGTAGATTCATGGTCAGTTCTCATAGAAGAAGAAAGAATCTGGAGACTTAGGTGGATTTTGCAGTCATTTAATACTGAAGTGGGGGGCAATATACAAAGGCAAGTAGAGCAAGAGAGACCCCAAAACTGAGAGAAGCAGAACAGCAACTCCACTCCTAACCCCCTTCGCACTGTGGCCATAACTACACAACCACCACATTGTTGCAATTGCAAGATCCCTCTGTTGTTTGCTAGATTTCAAAACCTTGGAAAACAGCATTTCTGTGTGTGGAGGGGAAGAAATAGCCTGATTTACTCATGTAGCATTTTATGTTGTTATTCTTTGTTCTATATTTAGGGCTCACAGATAAAGTCACTCAATGACATGAATTTTAGTAAATGAACAAAATGTATATAAATTTGTTTCAACATATGGTCTTAAGAAGCAAGCTTGCTTAAATCAAATTCTGTTTTCTTAGTTCTTCCTTTCATTTCTATCACACAGAAATTAAATGCACTTGTAGTCTGTTCTTGTGTTAATATCCTAGCCCAAATACTACTTGTATTTATGATTTCTAGCTTGAAAGCAAAAATTTGAAATATCAGAAAAAGAAGTTCCAGCCTTTCAAATACAGCTTGTCCTTCTATTATTTCTCTCTCAATTCATCCTTTTCCATGTCAAAATGGATTTGCCAATTCCTGTTAATGCTAAGCAGTTGAATACTAACCATCTGGAAACTTAAGCAATGTAAGAGAATTGTGAAATATTCATATTGTAGTTTCCTAAAGGTCTGAAGCTAAAAGAAAAGTAAATATTTTCTTTAAATTTTTATTACTACTCCACAAATGTCAACTAAAGTCACCCTAACCCTGAAGATTTATCTGAAATTATCTCAGAACCACATCTTATTGTCTCCATGGTCTCCCCAGATTTCTGTGAATTATTTGTGTTTAAGTTTTCCCACTTTCAGACTCAGAACTCCTAATACTGCTGACATAACTCTGATGTAAAGAAGTTTTCAATGCAACTGGGTAAGAATAGGGAGAGATTATATTGCCATTAATGTCCACAAATAATTTAAATTTGAATGGTAGTTGTTCCTGTTTTAAACCACCTCCAGCAACACAAAGTGTACTCTCCATCCTCATGCTCATCCTCTCTCTTCTCATTTCCTCTCTTCCCTAAGCTCTTTCCAACAGCCATCTCCAGTTCTTGTGTTAGGGGTCTTGACAACTCACCATGCTCCATTGTCACCTGGATGAGGGCCAGGACTCATCCAGGTAATGTCTAAATCAAGGTATTTTTTTTTTTAACAAGACTATTGATTTTGTTAGTAAAATACTTGTCCCACCCTTCCCTCAGCCCCTTGCAGCGCTGTCCAACCTCCAGCCCCAGTTCACACTCAGGCCACATTTTTATTCTAAGGTTAGGCCCACAGACCTCTACCCCACACAGAAGTGGGAAACATAAACAGCGTGTATGCTAGGCAAAACAGAAATATTAAGAGTTCCTCAAACCCCACCTGAATTATAAGTGTTTCTTTTCCATTTTGGTAACAGCATAGAAATTTATCACTATTTTTAGTACTGTATATATATTTTTTTTTACATAAAATCATAATTTTGTCATTAGCTATAATATTACCTATTAGCTATAATTATCTATGATATATAAGTGATCATATAACTCGTGCTATAATTATATATTTATATAATTATATAGATAGCACAAAATAATTATATGATATTTATGACATGTAAATTATATACATATATTTTACATAAGTCTATCATCAAAATTAATTGATAGTAATATGTATACACTATAAAATGATGTAAAAAGGCATGCATACTACCATCCATTTTTTACTTATATGCATTAAACTTTATATAAGTATAAACCTAGACACATATGCAAAATGTATTTTGTTAGGACTATTATGTGGCAAAATATACATGTAATCTATCTCATCTCTAATTTGTCTCATGTAAGGTATAATAAGGTGTTAACATAACCTGCTATTCTACTATGGACTGTTATCTGTTACCCAATCAAATGAAAATGGATAAAAAAGCTTACTGTGGTCCAAAGAACATTCCACATTTTTTTGCATGCATATACCAACTTTAATAGTATGTAGGCTGACAGACAAAACTTGGATTTTTCAAAAATGGTAGGACTGAGTGGGAAAGGAACATTTCTCACCTCCCCTCCTTTGCTCCTCCCTACTTCAGTAAAAAATAACTGATTTACAATCTGTGTTTGGGTGCACTCTGTCACCAGAAATATTTAGCTTTTGACTTAAACATGTTTCCAGCTGATTGCTTTACAACTTCAAACTCAAATTCAGTATTCATGTTTTTTTTGTCCTAGATGATGATATTTACTTTAGTAAAATTGCAATTTTTGTGTTTAAAAAAAGAGTATTGAATACCAGTTTCAACACAGCTATTTTATCCTTAAATGCAGTTTACTCTAGCTAAACATCGACTGGTTAGCACATTGATAGGAGTTTGCAATATGTTTTTTGGTTCTTGGAGGTGAGGCATAAGGTTTTACACTTGAAAGACTTCTATAACAATTCCAACTACTTGGCAATTATTAATAGTTGCTTTTCTTCTCAGTCTGCTTTGCTATTATCAAAATGGAAATAATCCCTCTTTCTTGCAGGGGTTTCTGCTGATCTTTTGAGGTTTCAAAGTAATAAAATATATCATATAACAAACAAGAAACTTTCAATTGAGTAGATAGCACATGGGGTTTCCACTTGAATCCTTATTTTCATAACTATCATGATTCCTGCAATAAGTGGTTGATTCCTAAATATTTGCAGAAAATTTAAGATAAATCAGAGCTAGAGTATTCAACACAGAATAAGAGCACATTATCAGGCCACAGAAGTCATTTTAAGATCGCTCTATCACAACTAGAAAGACTTGAGCAATATAGTAATGTATATGTGAGTCTAACATACTGGTAGAAGTATCTGTTTTTACAGAACAATTGGTAAATGTAGAAGTAATGTGAAAGATATGAAATCAACATTGAGCACTGCAGAAATAATAGTTGTAAGATCCACTAAAACATATCAGTGAGGCCCTCCCTGTTGGTGCAGCGGGTTAAAGCACAGCACTAAGGAACTTATGCCACTTCCCCATGAGTTGGATCCCTGCCTGCCCC
>NW_004567111.1:55558496-55573574 GCF_000260355.1 Condylura cristata | reverse complement strand
CTGCTCCTCTCAGCAGTGTACTTCATTGATCTGCCTGTTCTACGCCCCACTCTGTCTATGGCTAAGCCTTTCGCCGCCCCTGAGCCTCTGGCCTGTACCCTAGTTCTGTATGCACAAATAAATAAATCTTTAAAAAAAAAAATGAATGAATAAAATCTTTAAAAAAAAAAGACAGAGTAGCATACTGGATTAAAAGACAGAATCCAACCTTCTCTTGCCTCCAGGAAACATACTTAAACTTTAAAGATAAGCATCAATTGAAAGTAAAGGGTTGGAAAACAATTCTATAAGTAGATGTCCCACAACAGAAGATAGGGCTTGCCCATAGCAGATAAAACAGACTTCAGGGCCCTCTCTGGTGACACAGCAGGTTAAAGCAAAGCACTGAGAAGCTAAAGCCACTTCAGCATGAGTTCCATCCCTGCCTACCCCAGAGATGACCACATGGCATGGCAGACCTCTCCTGACCCTCCTGCTGCTCCCCTCAGCAGTGTACTTCAGTTGGCCTGTTCTGCTCCCCACTCTGTCTCTGGTGAATTCTTTCACCGCCCCTGCACCTCTGGCCTGTACCTCAGTTCTGTATGCACAAATAAATAAATCTTCAAAAAAAAAAAAAAAAGATTTCAAGCTAAAATGAAAAACACTGAAGGACACTCTATTATGATCAAGGGGACAATAGGCCAGGAGACACAACACTCATCAATATATATTCACAAAATTGGTATTATACATTTTCTATTTTTATAGCCACAGGACAATTGCTCAATTAATACACTTAATGCTCAAATTAGTATTTTACATAGAATATCTAATAAGAAAATTATTTTTTTAATTTGTAAATAATGAAATATAAGAGGACCTGTATTTTTTATCAAATGTGAATTGTGAATTATTTGAAGAACTAGGAAGTTACAAACTAAATAGCGCAGCCATCTTGTGTGTTTTATTAAGTATTTGCCCAAGTGGTTAGCTTGTGCTGTCTCATTTAATTCTGTGCATAGTGGTTGATGTGATTTGCAGGAGTGAAAGTAAAAAATTAAAATATTGGACTCTGGTTTAAAAAAAAAGCAGAGAAATTGAGCTTATGGTGCTTCTGAGATGCAGAGTTCTTTCCTTTCTCATGGGCTCTCAATCATTTGTGGAATTTTTGTTTGTAATTTAATGTTTCATTATTTCAAGCCCAGGGATAACCAATGAACAAGTTATCCCCGCAGATGCCAAGTGGGACCCAGTGCCACCTTTGTGTTCTCACCTACCCACCCTCCATCACTCTCGCTGTAGTCAGACCCAGGTGCTGTGTGTTGACTGGATGCATGACTTTGAGTCAAGGTCTTATACACTAAAACACCCTTACTTGTATATTTACTAGGGAACAGTGTTAGCCCCTCAGGGTATCGTATTTAGGGCAGGGTCTGGAGGAAATCATGTGAAGGAGAAAGCTATCCTTAAATAACAGTGTCTGTGGTTCCTAAGAGGAAGTGAATGAAACTGGGTAGCAGCTGGGGAAATGTTTGGTACTTCAAGGACCTGCACAAAGCAAACTGGAATGGGAAATGGGTGAGAAAGGAAAATAGTTTCAAGAGCCTTTGACTATGCAGGCTTAAAAACCAAGGCAAGGGACTCTCCCTGGTGACATAACAGGTTAAAGCAAAGCACCACGAAGCTCTCCAAAGTCACTGAAGTTCGATCCCCAGCCAGGGAGCTGACCCATGGCACAGCAGACCTCTCCTGACTCTCCCACTGCACCCCTCAGCAGTGTATTTCAGTTGATCTGCCTGTTCTGCTCCCCGCTATGTCTTTATTTAGTCCTCTCACCCCCACACCTCTGACTGTACCCCAGTTCTGTAAGCACAAACAAATAAAACTAAAAAAGCAAAGCAAGTAACTGAGTTCATAGGAGAGTCAACAGGGGAACCATAAGGCCCAGGTTTCTTTAAGGAATTACAGTGTTACATGGCCCAAGGCATAGGAGTTTGCTCTGAGAGGCAGAGAAAAAATCAGAAATTTATCTATAAAGCAAACAAAAAGGCCTTCCCTGGTGGTTCAGCAGATTAAAGTGCAGTACTGCAAACTAGCAGCAGCCGCTTCAGTGTGAGTTTGATCCCCGAATTGGAGGTGACCCACATGGTGCGACAGACCTCTCCTGCCCCGCCTGCTGCTCCCCTCAGCACTGTAGTTCATCACTCCACCTATTCTGTTCCCCACTCTGTCTCTGGTGGATCACCTCACCATCCCTATGTCTCTGGCCTGTACCCCAGTTCTGTATGAATAAATAAATATTTTTTTTAAGCAAAGAAAAACATGTCATGGTTTCACTCATAGCACGAGTATAACAGACCAGGCGAGAACATAATAACAATGAACAGCTATATCAGAGACATTTTATGGAGGTGGAGGGGGTTATGGGATCAAAAACAGTGGAGGGAGGGAAATGCACTGGAATATGTGATGGCACAGGGTGATTTGGTGATGGGAAGCCCATGGGAATTACAGCTGAGTTAAAAAAAAATGCAGAAAATGATGTAAAAATAAACTGTTATATAAAAAATAATAAATTAAAAAAAAGTATCACGGGCAGTACATAAGGCGATGCAGTAAAAGACCAACGAGTCTGGGTAATGGGTTATATCTGGAATGAAAGAAGATAGCATGTTACATCCAGTGAAGGATAGTTGAATTATCTGAAGGATCATAACAATACTTTCAAAACACAAAAATAATCAATAAGCTCCACTGAATTCTATTCATTCAGATTTAACTTCTACACTAGCACTATGAATACAGAGTTGACCTGAGTTTTTCTAAACTTCTACATCTTACCACAGTTCCTCTGGCTTGCTAAGGAAATATAAACATAGTCTATAGCAATACTCTCAGTTGTCCAACTCATACCCCCTTAGACACAACAGCCAAGAAAGTGAGGGCAAAGGTAGACTACAGTTTATTATAGGAGACTTGCTACAAAATTTCTACTGATCTTCAGACATAAAGCACATCTTAGTTTTTTATTTATTTGTTTGTTTGTTTGTTTGTTTGTTTTTCCTGGACTGCCTGTTTGTGTTGTTTTATAAGGGCACAAAGCATCAGGTTGCTGACACCATAGCTAAGGTGTCCAGTCAGAACAGTTGGAAGACACAACTTCCATCCCTACCCCACATCCATCCATCTAAGCCCTAAGGATAAAATCATAAGGAAGCTGTGGCTAAAATCAACAACACTCATGTCTAGAATGTATTTGATGGTTCTTGTTGTTCAGTGAAATTGGTGTATTTTCTAGGTGCATTGTATTGCTAACAAAACATTCTGAACTATTATGACTTTGTCAAAGAACTTCACATTTCTCATTTCAATGACTGCCAAAATTAGCTTATTTTCAAGAAAGTGATGTCCATATCTGGAGACTAGTTAAACTAAATGTCTACATTCTTCAAGCATGCTGAACATGTTTTACCCAGGACAAGGCCTTTTTTCACAATTCCCCAGCATGGCCTTCTGACTCTTCTGTGAATGAAGAACATCATTGTAACACTTAATGCTAGATCGTCACAAGAAAGGGGGAGAGTTCAAACTGCTAACTTCAAATATCTCTCATAAGATAGGTAAATATAGTCACTGCTCCTTATAAAGTTTAACTTTTCCATGTGCATAGCTAAATATACTGATACTGATAAGTTTGCTGAGGAAAAAATAAGAATGACGGTAAAGGTTTCTTCATATGGTCTTCCTTCTGTTTGCACCTGTGTCCTAACTCCGGCTTCTTATACCACCAGTGACATTATTTAGTCTTAATCATCTCTGTGAAGGTCTCTGAATACAGTAATGGTCTGAGGCTCTGGGGGTTAGGATCCTAGCATATGAATCTGGAGGCAAACACTTTAGCCATTGGCAATTAGTAATTTTATTTTGTGAGATACAATTCTTGGCATGTCAGGAATCAGTCAGAATCGTGTACAAAGTTCAATAGTGAGTTTCAAAGACATGACTGGTTTGACCTGCCATGTTGTCACACTTTGGAGGAAAGACATATATTTGTTCTTGTTTTTTAATAATTAAGTCAATACCTAAATGTATTAAATTCTGTTAACTCTACTATGGATAGAAAACGATTCAAAGTTGTCTAAGACGTGGCCATTGTTAAAGTTCCTGTTAGAAGCCTAAATGACACATACAACATTTACCTTTAGTATTGAGAATGAATAAATGTAAAACTGATTCTGTAGTATAAAAAAACATTTTTGATATTTTCCTGGTGACAACTGAGGCTCTAAAATGAAAGAGGTGAGCATTTTTAACTGAATTTAAAAGAAAAAAAATCAGCAGTTAAAACCACTTGTGAGTAGTCACCCTACCACCTCATGTTAGGAAATATTTTTTGAAAATTTCTTGTGAAAATCAAATACAGGGAGTTGCTAGAGAAGCTAAGAGACAATTTTCTAACATGTTATACCATTAAGATATGTAACATGATAAAATTTATTATTCAAGCAAGCAGAAAAAGAAAAAAATATTGTATGGTCTCACTTATGTGTGAAATCCAGAAAATATATATAACACAACTTCATAGATACAGAAAATAGATTAGTCATTTCCAAAAGTGTGACAACATGGCAGGTCAAACCAGTCTCACTTATGTGTGAAATCCAGAAAATATATATAACACAACTTCATAGATACAGAAAATAGATTAGTCATTTCCAAAAGCAGGGGGTGAAGGATGAGTAAACTGGAGGAAAGGTACCAACTTTCAATTATAAAATAAATAAGTCCTGAGGGTATAATATGTAACATGTTACTGTAGCTAACAATACTGTAGTACATATTTAAAAGTTGCTAAGTTTGTGGAACTTTTTTAAAAATACCATATGTGGCTTTTTTCCATGTTAATTTTAGTTTACAGAACTTTTTTTCCTTTAAAACAAGAATTGTACAACTTTCATGATATACGTCTTAGAAAGTTACTCGCTGTGGAAGACTGTGCGAGTCAAAATAACAACGTATTCCGTTTTTCCCCTTCAAATGTTATGAAAAATATTGACAGCCAACACATCACTCTTTAATCCTTCTGGACCTTTATTTGTGCCAAGTTAGAAACCTTTAAACACAGTTGTTAATAGTGGTCCAGGCGGCTGACTTTGAACTTCTGTCACACACCATCGCTATAATTTCTACAAACTTGAAACTAACACTTAGGCTTGCACAATGTTGTTAAGATCCTTGGTTTTAATAATAATGAAGTCATAAATAAGTCCTATGTGAAGCTCTCTAGTTCGCATCAGTTTTTTTTTTGTTGTTTTTTTAGCTTTAATATACAGGCATTTTAAAAGTGAGTCCTATTACTGTCTGTGAAACAATGCAAGACCGCGGCTGTGGTAGGTCTATTTGAGACAAGATTTTACAGCTATGTCATAAAACATATCTGAGTAAAAACACATGGTTTCTTGATCATTAAGATTTTTTCCAATTGAATGGGCCAAACTTCACAATACAGCAGAATTTAGTTTTTTCTTTGATACCTGTAATGAGTGACCAAATAACCCCAGAAAGCTGTAAATTTTAGCAAAATGTTAACTCTTTCTTAAAATCATAAGCATGTTCATTGAAATATAAGGAATAAAATTATTTTTTGATTAGCCCCAAATAAGACATGTCAGGTGTTTGAACTCAAACCCATTCAGTTTATTTCCAACAACTATTCCTATCAACTGATGTCACTACTGATTTAATGTCCCAAGTGGTTACTTGATGATCATGAAAATGTTTTCTCAAAAAAAATATAGTGATAACTGCTTTGAAAAGCAATCAAATAGAAGAGTAAAACATTAACCAAAAATTGTTTTCTGAAATCCTTTACTTAACTGAATATAAGGAAAACATTTTTCTTAGGAAGTTGAGATTTTGGCAGTAATACAATTCAGATTAATGGCCTGAGCTCAATTTTGGTTAAAGAGAACACAATGCACCTAGCAATTATTCTTCCCTTTTTAAAGTGGTGTTTCTACTGATTTATATTTCAAAACAGCTACTGCAGTAACAGTCCAAGATGAAATATTTAATTGTTTCTCATCAATAAACAGAGTCAAATATACGCGCTCTGCTCACAAACCAAATGCTCCCGAATACCAGATATGAGAACTACGAACTCATCACTGCCCATGATTAGATAGGGAAGTTGTTGCCCATGTAATTATCTCTGGCTAGGGTACTAATATCTGTCCCCACCGCACCCCCATCCCAAAACACACACACTCTGTGCCCATATTCTAGCTTTGACCACACAGTTTCAGATTTAAGGAACTAAACCTAAGGGTGGACTCTTTCGGTAAGTCCCTTAAGTGAAGTGTTTTTAATGCTACTCGGATTTTTCCAGGTTCTTGAGCTACATTCACTCCCAGTATTTTTTTTTTTTTTTTTCTGGCTGTGGGTGGCCCGGGTAAATCACCAGAAACTCCTGCTCAGTTCCACATGAGCTTGTCCTGGACAAAGAGCTGCCCTCTGCCTTGCTGCCTGCTGTGGTGGAGAGGGCACTCCTGATCACAAGGAACAGACAGACCAGCGTGTTATTTCAGAGCATTAAAATCTTTTCCAATTGGACCTCAGCTTGTGTGGCACACTCACATTTCATCCAAGAGACTAAACAAAATAGTGTGATAGTTTTGTATACACACACACATGCACTCTCATAAGTGAATAAAATAGTAAAATATTTTAAGTTATGAGAACTTAGGGGGGGAAACCAAAGTGAGTTATTTACTAAAGCTAGTTGGGCAATAAACTGTTATAAGTAGATGTACTCAACATTTTCATCTTTTTACACTAAATTTGGTGTTGAATATTGTTTTATATTCATCAATATTAAACTCATATTGCCATGTGAATCGAAGAAATATACATCATCAAGTGGTATTTTCAATACTCAGAGAATATTTTATAGGTAGCAGGAAGAAAGTCGCTAAAATACCTGCCAGATACAAAAGATACTGCCTAGTCCAAAAACCGCACGTTTGGGGTCTGGCAGAACTGGATTTGGATTTCTCATTATAGATGTATCCCTGGAAGGTTTACTTAACCTCCTTAAGTTTCCATTTTCTCATCTTTCAAAGGGCAATTGTGCAAACTGTATGAGATAATGCATTTAAAGCACCAAGCGGTGTCTGGTATATAGTATACCTCCAACAACTTGTCTTTTTAAATTGTCCTTATGTATTTGGGTGTCAGGGGCCTTCCATAGACAAAGACGCAGCAGTGAGTCTCCTTTCCTTTGTTCAGAGTTTTTGTCAGGAGCATAATTTCTCAACTGCCTTTTGTTCTGTTATGGGCAGGGGTGACTGAGCAGAGGGGTCCACACACTGAGTATGGACCATACAGTCTCAGGAGGGTGCAGATGGTGTGAAAGATGCTACTTTGCCAGCCTGAGACCCATGGAAATGCACAGAAGAGCAGACATGGGCTCAAGATATCTTCAGCCTCAAGATAACTATCCATCGCCAAGTTTTCTCATGTGTATTAAGGAAACCACACAGAACAGTGTCTGGGAGATATTACTTCCTCATATATATTAAACACCTGTTTCCATCTCAATTACAAAAACAAAGCAATATCTCGTAACTAAAGACTTACAATTTCATCCTTGGTATAAATTTGTGGTCTCACACACACATATCTATAAGTTTAAATATTATGCTAGAACCCAAAATCAATTTTATTTACTGGTAGCACAGCAATCATCCCTCCTTCCATCACTAAGGGCCACACACACACACACAAATCTACACATGTAGCCTTGTGCACACACATTTTCAGAATGATGCTTTGATACTTTGGGCATAAAGAGAGAACACTTGATGCACTGATCAGCATCAGCTACCACTGCCTCCCATCTTCAGGACAGTAAGCTTTTGATTAAGGTTGAGAACAAAGGGACCGGGGAAAGAAGAGAAGAAGTTAGTCTGGTGGTTGAAATCAGATATTTGACAGAATACATTATACAGCCAGAATATAAAGGATGATCAGAAGCATGTTGCAGAGAAGACCCATGAGGAAGCAGAGTCATGGAGTGTGGATCCATAAACCGAGTCCCTCCACCAGGGAGTCTCCAACTTGCCTTTCACCCCAAACTCTCTTCTTTCTCCCAAACTCTGATCACTTTAATTTACACTCTGTTTCCCACCAAGAAGTCTATATTAAACACCCCTTTCACTTAAAGAACATAGTTAGCAAAATAACTACTTTTTCAATTGTAAATAGTTTCACTTTTATTCCCCCAGCTAATTTAACTGATAGGTATTCCCTATGGCAAGGAAAACAAAGATTTTCCTGGAAATGCACAGACAGGCGAGCCATTGTCCTGAGAATCCAGGAGCTGGCAGTGCTGCGTGGAAGTTAGAGTCAAATATAGAAATGGAGTGAGCAGAGTGGAAACAGAGGTTGTGGTGGAAGCAGAGAGGGACTTTGAAAGCCAACCCAAGGGTGGTCAGAGGACACCCTGGGTTGGGGCCCTTCTGCTGCCCTTTAAATAATGGAAATTTTCCTGGGGGTTTTGTTGGGGGCTCAACTTAAACAGTTTTATTTTCTCTCTTCATTGAGGGTGGGGAATTTGTAATACACTTGATGGACTTAACAGAAGGAAACACAGCACAGAGAAGACAAACAGAGAGGAGGGAATAGTTTCCAACACAGCTTGTCCAAAGTGAATACGGTCATATACTTCCCAGATTCAGATTCCCCAACCTGGTGGTGACCACAGGGCACTGTCCACAATAAACAGAACCTAACAAAAATTCCAAGCACTGTGCTCCATTTTTTTGTCCAATTAAAATATGGCATTTTTTGACAGATGACATGGTCTACCAGATGCCATGTGCCCTGGCAGTGGTGGCTGAGTGGATGAAGGGTTTCTGTGCCTTCTGCTCCACTGGCGTTTCAGCCACGGAGCAATTGGCCATACAGAGAACAAGAAGGCCCTGCAGGGAAATTTACTTTTAAGTCCAAAGTCAGAGTTGTGGGTTTACTCAGTTTATTTTAATAGTTTATTTTAATAATACATACATTAAAATACCTATACTGAGCCTTTTTTTTTTTAAAGTTCTGTGTTCTAGCATAGGCCCTAAGATAATATTAACATGACAACACAAATATATTGCAAGAAGCTATTTTTAACGTACACCAGTTTTGTCTTTTTATGACCTTCTTTTAATCTCCCCAAACTTCTAATCTCCCCCATATCATTTAATAAATGTGAGTTTACATGAGTGTGTGTATATATATATGAATGATTATATCATTTTAGAAACTTGTATTACCTCTAAATGTAGTACATTCAACAATATTTAGAGGCACCTGTTCCTTGATACCTCAAGCATAATGTTCCGAATTCTTAGAATAAAGGATTAATGAATTTCATAAATGAAGAAATTAAGTTCTAGACTTAATTAATCCCTCAATTTTGCATTCACCACAAAGTACACCAAATTGGAAGTGAGTATAGAATTGATAATTTTTTGTTTAATTTCACTTTGAATTTTATCTGCTTTTCCTCTGTGCTCTGCCAAATGGTTAAAAGCAAAGAGAGGAGACTGTGTAGGTGCATTTTCTAATTCCTATTGAATCCTACGTAAAGCTGGTTTTATTCACTGTCCCAGAGCAATCATGATCACCTAGATTAAAAGTAAACCCTTTCAAAGACGTGATGCTATTTCCATAAAGAAATCCATCTTGTGGTGTGTGGCATTCTGGTTTCCATTATAAGAACCACAGCTTATAGCTATGAAAATGGCAGATGAGATGGTTTAATAGTACTGTGTGAGCCCCTGATAATGGTCCCATCAATCTTAGCGTCACTCAGACTTGAGCATACCCTAGCAGGTCATTTGCTGCATTGAGAGTAGGTTGATTTAATTATTCTTTAGCTATCCCTGATTAGATAGGAGGCAGTACAATAACAGATGTCACCCAAGGTGACCCTAAACTATAAATAACTGCCAGCTCCTTCTTCCATAGAACTCTCAGGCTCTATATCAATGACCTGGTCTCCACCACTTTGGAGTAGGGCTGAACTCCACTGCATGTGTGAAATTGCTTTGGCAGGGTTGCCAGAGGTGGGTGACTGTAAAGGACATTGACTCAGGTCTCAAAGGGAGTCTAGTCTGGTCTCAGGTACTAAGAGAAAGCATATTTCTCTTTTAGTCATTGGAATTTTTCATCAATTTTTCAGTGTTCCTGAATCTGTTCTGCAATTCAGGAGACTTAGTGATGCCAATGACTGGAATTATTACAGATGTCGGCATGATCCCTTCTAAATAATCCTTTACGTTTTCAAAAACTACATTCCTTTGAAGAAGAGATGCCCATAAGCCCCTATTGCCTCTTATTTACCTACATATTTTTTTATTTTCTAATACCTGAAGCTCATTTTTGGCAATCCACCAGGAATTTTTGGTAGGAAAATTTTGAGTTAGATTCTTTCATACAATAAATTTTATCTTACAACTCAGGCATTCATTTTTATTACCAAGTCTCCTTTCCCCAGGCACACACACTTTACAAATTCAGAATGCCTCTCCTACCCTAGGCCCAGTATTACATGTGCTGTTTATAAGCTATTCTTTTTTTTTCTTATTCTTTAAAGAAAAAATAGTTCATAATAGATGCATCTTTTTTGTTTAAATAATGTAATAATTTATTTTGACAACATTTTGTGCCTTTTTCCACCTCAGTTGTAATCCCCATGGGCTTCCCACTACCAAATCACCCATGTCCATCACCATCACCATAGTCCAGTGCACTCCCCCACCCGTTTTTGATCCCATTCCTCACTCCATTCCCCATAAAATGTTTCTCGTATATAGTTGCTCATTATTATTATTTTATAAACCATTCTTTTAAGGAGTTAAAAATCTGACCATGCTTTTGTTATATTTCATAAAGATCAAAGTTATTTTAATAGACACCCCAAAGTATATGCAAGACCACTATCACTTGTCAGAAATTCATAAACCCAACATTTTTCTATTCAAATTTTATCAGTAATTGTTAACTGTTTTTATAAAATACAATCAAGTTACTTTTCTCCTTTTAAGGTAAATATAGCTGCCAAGAGAGAAGCAAGCACAGTACAAATTAGTTAGTTCAGCAATGTAAGATTCAGCCCCTATTTTTACGTTAGTACGTATGAAAGGATTATGTAGTATATTTAATGCAGAAGATAAGATTGTCCTTATCCCAGTGTCAAACAGTTTTCACTGCTGGCTACAATTGCATTCATGCCGTAATAGTTGAAAATGGAAAATGTCTACTGTGTGCCATCAGACAATCAAGGGTGTGATTTACACAATATTAAGTGAAAAGAGCAAAGTTAAAACCATTGACAGACCCATTTTCAACCAAAGTAAGTAACAATTTCCCTCAAGTGTCCAGAAAATTCTTCATGACCCATTTTTCTTTCTTACCAGAAAGATGTTTTTGTCCTGAGTTTGAAGAGTAGTTAGTAGCAAATCTTTTGGGTTCATTCATTGATTTGTCCAAGTAATAAGGAAATACTATTGACCCGGCAGCCTTTCCCAGGCATCACTGCAGATGCCACAGAGAAAAGAGTGAATGCAGGGAATCCTGGCCCAACTGCCTACAAATATGACACTTGGGTAGTGACCAGACCTGACGCCTCTATGCCTCAGTTTCTCTGCCAGATGGAGAACTGAACAGTGTCTGTTTCATGTGTTAGTACACATCGGATGGGGGAAATCGTCCTAACTTCCAGGAAATCAGAAATGCATTTTATCTATTTGCCTGTGTAATCCTTTAATCTTTCCTCATGACTTTTTCACATACACATCCTCATATTGTCTGCAGGTTACCTTTGTGGAGCTAGTGTTTATAATCTTTAATCTATTCCAAAACTAAGGAAACATCAGCGAAAAGAGCAGTAGATTAACAGAATATCCCCAACAACTGATGTCACTTGTATGCCACATTCCTGGATAACACACAGCCTCTTATGTCTATATTGGAGAAGATTATATATATACACATTAAAACTGCAACTGTCAGTTTACAGTCTTGGGGTTGTATTTCTGTCTAGAAATAGTACTCAACTACCTTTGAGTTCCCTCAGATGCCTGGCAAAATACTTTGCTACAAACACACTGATGCCGGAATCCAAATATATTAGTAACCCATTCCCTGAAGGTAAATATTGACCTCTTCTGATAGTATTTGCAATATACTTGCAGATGTAAAATTGGGAGGATTTGTACTTCAACTTTGCCCTTAAAATTAAAAAATATATATAAATAAATAAAAAATAAGAAATAGGTTGGGTGGAAAGGAAGATCTGTATCTGAGAAAACAAGAAGCCCTAAGGCACCCTCCGCCTCTCTCTATTTCCAGTTCCAAGTCTTTCTGTCACTTTCCCAAGCCCCCTACAGATGCCGTGCTGCCGGGAGCCTAGAGCAGACTACATCAGACAGAGATCTCTGGGTGTCTCGTCTCACCCTCCTGGTTCTGCTACATTGAATATTGACTTTTTTTTTCACTAAACAAAATTTCTGTCCCTTTCAGTTATGTCAATAAACCTCTTAATTGAGATTGATCCTTTTAGGATAACACCCCAAAATGCATGCATTCCTTTTATTTTATTTTAATGAAGTGCTAAACCTGAAGTTTAATTATAAGCACTTAAGTTCCACTTATGTCAAGGGCTTCACTTCTGAGGGACAGCAGGCAGAACCCCAGAGCTAGGGTAGTGATCATGCCTCAGGAACGCAGGCTGGGCGCTCAGGCATGCGGACATGGCGGGGGAGTCTTTAGGTAATGTCTAGGAATAGCTGGCTTTAATTTGAAATTTTGTAGAAAGAGGAAAGTAGGGGATAGAAATTTCTGGAAAGGTGAGAAGTTACAATTCAATAGACACAACATAGGTTGTGGCTGCACTTATGAATTCTCTTCTGCTGCTTTAAACTAGATTCATGGAAAAGTAGAATTGACAGACCAGTTATTAATGGATTCAGTACATTCCAAACTACATATGGAAAACTTTTGGTGTAAGAAATGAACAAAGTATGTTCTATTTTTCTTTTCCATAAAAAGATAAATTTTATTGTTTTCCATATTCCAAAACAGAACTGAATTGCTACAGAAAATAAGTAAATGAAAAGCACAAGTATTGATGAATGATTGATAAGCATTTATAATTTACATCCATGTTATGCAATTTTACTCAAAAATTACGGAATATTTTAATTTTATAATAGCTTTCTTTTTCACTTTAATTGATCGTTAATATGCCAATTTATTGTTTACCATGACTCATACTTTTTAATTCCTAATATGGGTCTTTGGGTTATTAATGGATTATTCATATAGCATAAAGAAAGCTATAATATATGTTTAAGTTGTAATGTTATTTAAAAATAAGTCTGTAGGAAATTGTGATATTCAAATGACTGCATTTTCTAATGCTTTAAAAAAAGCACAGTAGGCTTCTAAAAGATTGTAGTATTAATAGTTAATGAAAAAAATAATACATGCTTACCTTCCTTTGCACCTTGCTGGCTCTTTAAGTTGTATTTTGGCATTACAAATAAAGTTAAAAAGCTGAAATTTTCTAGTGTTTTGGGATGATTTAGTTATAGTCTTCAAATTGCACATTCATTTCCTTTGTGAATTTTTGTGCCAGGTAGTTCCAATTAATTGATAAGAGCTTTACATGTACTAAGCAATTAGCACTTTGTAATTTATATTTTTGCAATTGTATTTTGATTTTATGGACATATTATATAGATTCACAGTTTAAATTTACAAAAATAAATATTTTCATGTGAGTTTTGCCTTTTACAACTTGCTTAGACAGATCTTTTCAATCTCAAGAATGAAGAAATAATTCCTTATATTTTCTTTGTGCACAAAGTTTATATAGAATTTTATTTAGTAAGAGACAGAAGCCTTAAATTTTTAAAGTTCCTAAGAATTAATCAACTTTATATATTAAATATTATGTATTACAATATTCCCCATTGGTTGCTAATCTTTGTAATATTTTAAAAATCTATCTCCTTTTTGGAGCACACTTAACCCTCCAGGTGAACACTGAAATCAAATTTGAAACTTTGACAGGAATTTTGCTAAGTATATGAATTACTCTGGGAAACACAGTATGTTGCTGATTTCAAGTTTTATGTATTTAAGCATGATGTGATAGCTTATTATTTTTAATCTACTCTTCTTTAGTCAAATCATTTTTGGTTAAATCTTTGCTCATTGCTATGGTAAATGATCTGGTCTTCATTGCTTCTAACTGGTTGTGTCTAATAAAGGCACTGTATATTATGCTATTTAACTTGTAACCTGGACTATTCTGTTACTGATTTCACATTTTTTTAAAGATTTATTTATTTATGAATACAGAACTGGGCTACAAGCCAGAGGTGCAGGGGCCTTGAGAGGATTCACCAGAGACAGAGTGGGGAGCAGAACAGGCTGATGGATGAAGTACATTGCTAGGGGAGCAGCAGGTGGATCAGGAGAGGTCTGCCGCGCCATGTGGATCACCTCGGGGTAGGGATTGAACTCATGCTGAAGTGGCTGTAGCTTCTCTGTGCTGTGCTTTAACCCAGCAGGACCCTGATTTCACATTTTTAACTCCATTAGCTTTGATAGTGATGAACCTGTTCAATTTCCAAACACTAGGGGGCTTCCCTGGTGGAGCAAGGGTTCATGGCTCAGCATCATAAAGCTATCCCCAACCACCAGAGCATGGGTTTGATCTCTGGTCAGGTAGGTGATCCACAAGACACAACAGACCTCTCCTGTCTCGCCCGCTGACCCCTCAGCAGTGTATTTCAGTAGATTTGTCTGTTCTGTTCCCCACTCTGTCTTTGGTGAATCCTCACACCAGCACCCCTACACCTCTGGCTTACCACACCAGTTTTTATATGCATAAAAACATAAAAATTAATCTTAAGGGTCCTCCCTGGTGGTTCAACAAGTTAAAGCACTGCACTAAGAAGCCTAAGCCACTTCTGCATGAGTTTGATCCCAGCCTGCCCTGGAGGAGAGCCACATGGCGCGGCAGACCTCTCCTGACCC
>NW_004567111.1:55548253-55558118 GCF_000260355.1 Condylura cristata | reverse complement strand
ATAACAATAATAATAATAATAATCTTAAAAAAAATCCAAACTCTAATATTTCACCATTTACTTAATCCTGGCATTTTAGGTACTCTTTATCACTTAAACAAACAATCAAAAAAACAACAACAAAAATAATGTCTTTCCTCTTCTTTCTTTATTAAGTATTCAATTAGACCGTACGCTCAGTTTTGTTAAGGCTTTATGGATTTTGGTAGATTCTAAAATATGTGCTTCAGCACCTACTATGTAGTTTGAACTTTTAGGAATAGAGTCCCTCAAGTCTTCGATGGGCACACACCTACTTCAAAATAGACTATTCCCCATTTTTATTAGAATATGTGATTAATTTCAGAGTAATGGGATGTGAGCAGAAATGAGCAGCATTTGGTTTATGTTTCCATAGACTTTTTTTCTTCATGTAACATTGGAATATAGAAACAGCTGGAATAATATCTTGAACCAAGAGACGAGAGCTGATTGTTGAATATTATCTCAAACCAAGAGATGAGAGTTACCTATATTAAATATCAGAGCAACATACTTGTGGAAATGAATGCCTATTTCTAGACAGACTCTTTCCTTCTATATATATATATATATATATATATATATATATATATATATATATACACACACATATTTTATATGTATATTTTATACATACATATATATACATATATTTTATATATATAATGCATGCATTATATAATATACACATTATATCATATGATAGCTTGTGTATCATATATATGGACATATGCCTGTGCACAAACATACATGTGCCTATATCATGTGTGTTGTATGTTATGTATCCATTTTATATGCATATGTATTTCTCTGTTAAGTATAAATTAAAATATATCGACATATGTGACAGTTTTTAGTGTCTTCTATAGCAAACTTAGTCTATACCTTAATACACATTAATTAATAGATCTATTTTGATCTAGAATACTTTTAACTATGGAAGAGAAGAATACTAAATACTACTGAAATAATCTTCTATTATGACACTAGATTTGTTTTACTCCTACTTCAAGTTTTTATATGGACTTTCATCAATAGACTTCCCTGTTTTTGAAAGAGGCGTGATGGAAAAAGAACCTCAATTTTCAAGTTGACTCCCTAAGTTTTCATTCTGGCCTATTTTTTAAGGGTTACAAGGAGACACTTACCATCCCTGGGTTTCAGCTACATCATCTGAGAAATTTGAAAAATTATCATATGTATCCTAATGGCTAAGATGATAATAAGATAATTATGAGTGAAGTGCTTCAAGCATACTAGCACAAATGCTCAAAAGGAAGTGTCAAAGACTTTACAAGGAACACTATTAGAGAGAATCAGCTCCCATGAACATACTAAAATTATTAACAAAAAAATAAACATGACTAATTCAATGAAATGTAATACATCTTTACTAATAAAGTTTACCCCAGATATAAAATAAAATATCATAATCAATAATTATAATTCAGATTTTTCTGCCCTATTTTTTCTCATCATCTTCTAAAATTCCACTGTGGGTCTTGTTTAACTGAGTAATCTGTTTGTCTCATCCAGTGATAGTTTGGTTGCTGATAATCAATACAAATGCTACCTTTTTTCAGTCTTAAAATTTTCACGTGGTATTAAGAATATTTTCTACTTTGCTATTGAAAAAAATAATAAATTTAATCCCTCTCTTTAACAAGGTAAAAACAAAAAGGGTCATCTTATTTGATGCAGAAAACCTATTAATAAAATTCATCAGGAAGAGTTTTACAAGATGGTAGTAGACTGCAGACATCAAGCTCGCCTACTCCAAACATTGACAACAGGATGCAGTAAAATAAAGCAAGGACAAACCAACCAACCACCCCGAGGGGAAAATGGATACCACAGTACATACAGGAAGCAATGTTCCAGGAAAGAGAGGAGAAGAAACTGTAAGAGAATTCTGGAAATAATGAGACTGGGCAGCACAAAGAGGAGGGGCAAATGCTATACAGAGCACCCAGAGTTTTTGACCCAGCACAAGCCATCTGGAATTCCTGAGACCCAGCACTGCATTAAATAAGAGAGTGTACTAGTTGACACCCACAACAGACACTACACCATTAGAGAGTTGCTGGGGTTGAGACTGAGGGTTATTGGGTTTAACCTGAAGTCCTAAATATAGAAGAACTGGACCCTAAATTAGTGAGGAGAAATAGAGCAAATCACCTTTGTCTCCTCATAGGAAAGGGTACTACTCAGAATCCAGAATAGAATATGCAAAACACCTGTTACCCCCAATTCCAGGGCTAAAAGCAAAACAACAAAGGAACACTGGAAGACACCAGAGCTAAAACATCTGTGCATAACAGTAGTAAACATCCAAGATAAGGCTCTGCTAGAAAAGAAAAGAACTCCTGCCCATTTTAGTTATAATCTATGACCAACACTGCAGTTAGTACACGCAAGTAGCAGTTAGTACAGCACAAGTACAAAGGAGACTATAAGAGGCACTAAGAGCTACTACCTGGACCAGAAGAAGGCTTCACTGTGGGCGCCCACCATATAACTCTGGAATCCTAAGGATGCTTGAGTTCTTGATATTTGTTAAAGGGGTCCCTTGGTGCCATATTCTTCTGTTTATCATTTATACTTACTACACCTCATTGATACCAGTTATTCAAATACTGCAACAGGTTCAAAGACAACTACCTATAACAAGCCATAAAAATATTGAAAATGAGAAAAATATACCACAAATTTTGGAGCACAAAGTATCTGAAAGAAGCCTCTATCAAGCAGTACTGCAGAACATGGCTGAATAGTGTGAACAAGATAATAGTTCTAACAATACTTTGAAATTAAAAAAAAAAATTATAAATGGAGAATATAATAAATTGATAAGTGATATAACTGAATTGAAAAACACAACTAAAGGTCCAAACAATATGAAAATAAAAGAAATGAAAACAATGTCCTCAAGAACACATTGTAAGATAATATGCAAATAGAATAATGAGGGAAACATAATTGAAATTAATGTAAGAGCTTTTGGGAGCATGGGTGTGTACATGTGTAAAAGCACACACGTGGGCTCAGAGGGAATACCTGCAAGGGCAGGATCACTTGAGGAGGGGTGAGAGGGATAGCTCAGCTTGCTGTTTCCCTACTGGCTGGTTTCCCTTGCTCAGAATTAAAGATCTGTAAACTCCACAAAGGGCTCCAAGATCCCTTTGTCCAAGAATCAACAGTGAGCTTACCTGGTCTGGGATAGTCACTCAACAATCATCTAAATCTAGGAAATAAACCAGATGTTGTGACTCAAGATACCCAAAGAGTCCCAAACAAAATAATTCAAGAGAGATACACACCAAAACACATTATAATAATTATGCTGAAAGATAATGACAAAGACAATATATTGGCAATATCAAGAGAAAAAGGGTAACCTATAAAGAAACATTAATAAAGCTCTTAGTAAACATTTCATTTTAAAAATAAAAATAAATGGACTGAGGCCCTCCCTCGTGGCACAGTGGGTTAAAGCACAGCACTGAGAATCTAAGCCACTTCTGCATGAGTTCGATTCCTATAGTACTTTAAAACACACCTCCAGGAAAACTGTACCCAGCAAGATTAAATTCAAGAGAAAAAGAAGAAGAAGGAGCTTTGCTGGGAAACAAAAACTAGAATTTAGCAATACCAGGACACACTTAAAAAATTAAATGACTTATTATAAACCAAGAGAACAAAGAATATCAAGGCAACAGTCACCTACATTACTTAACATGTAGGGGGAGGAGAGGAGTAATGTGGCCCATCAAAATGAATCAGAGAATAGTTCATCCGATCAGTCACACAGAGTCCATCAACCTCAGTAAAAACTACAAGTGAAAATTAATAGAACCGACACATAAGACAACAGAAATGGAACCTAAACAAATTATAACAGAAAAAAAAAAAGAATATTACACAAACCACATTTTAAAAATGGCAATGAACACTTATGTGTCAGTAATTGCCTTACATATAAATAGCCTGGATTCATCAATCAAAAGTTTCACTATCACTCAGTAGTGACAAGATGGACTTTCAGAGTCCAACATTTGCTGTTTACAAGAAGCACATCTCATCAACAATGACAAGGATAGACTTAGAGCTATAGAATGAAAGACAGTTGCACAGCAAATGAAAACAAAAAAATAAACAAAAATCCCACAAAATAACTACAACTGGAATGTAAGAAATTAACACATATACATACATTGAATAATGGAGCAGATAAGGCAACTAATATCAGAACTAAAGAGAAATATTGGCCATTAGGAAATAATACCCAGGGACTTTATCAGCATGCTTATAATCATAGATTGATAAATAAGAAAAGAATAAATAAACAATTACTTTAAATGTGAAACTAGGCCACATTGCTCTTTTAGATATCTATAAAACAGTCCACCGAAAATCTGCAGTTTAGAATATTTTTTAAAAGTACATATGGAATATTTTCAAGAATAGCTCACATATTAGAACATAAGTCAGTTATCAATAGTGTTACAGAAATCAAAATTACACCTAGCACTCTCTATGTCCAAAATGCCATAATGTCAAAACTTATAAGAAAAATCATGAATACATGGAGAATAAAGAGAATGGTCTTTATTAGCCATTGGAAAAGCCAGAGGAAAGAAAAGCAGAAGTTAAAAAATATATTGAGATCCACATCATCTCAGAATAGACAGGTTGTAATCTCCTTCCCTATAAACAACTATAAGAAGTATTATTTGCTCAAAGGGAGATTCAGAAGCTCCCTAACAAGGCCCCAGGACTTCCCCATAAAGGACTTGTACTAAAGTTGGTGGCCTGCTTCAGTGAAAAAGAAGGAGGAGGCAAAGGGGGGTGTGACCAGGAGAGGGGGGTGTGACCAGGAAAGTAAATACACTATCCAGTGGAATGTGCCATCCACAGATCTATGGGGTGATCTGTGGTGCACTGAATATGCCAGGAGAGACTTTTCAGAGAGGGAGGCAATGGTGGTGAGTATTTCCTAGAGTCATAGCTGGTCAAAGGTGCATACACCCTTCTGGGCATCCACTGCCTGCCAGGTCTCGCTATGCCGCAAGGAAGCAGACCCTAGAACACTTCACCAAAAGGCTCAGTCTACATTGATCATGATCCTTGGAAGAATAGAGCATAAGGGAGGCAAGGCAGAACTTAAGACAACTAAAGCCCCAACAGGAGCCTCTTATAAGGAGAGAGTAGGCAGAAGTGACAAGCCTCACTCTCCAACAAATTGAGACAGACTACTTAAGACCCAGACTCCTGAATTCACATGGAGGTGAATTCAGAAGAGAAACAAAAATACTCTGCAATGATGCCTCAACTTCAAAAAGACACACGAGGCACTATACAAGCCTAGGAAGCAAGGCATATGTGAACACAAGGTGGAAAAACAATAAGAGAAGAACAGCCATATATAAAAGTCACATTAATAGGCAGAATCTTTAAAACAAAGTATGAAAAAAGCTACATCAGATAATGAAATCTGCCAAAGGCAGATAAAAGTGTACAAGATCTTAGAATAGAGACCAAGGAAAAAAGGGATTTCTTCACCAAAAAGATTGAAAATATTAAAAGAATACAAAAGGAGACTCTAAATGAAACGAAGACAAACATTGTAAACACCTTAAGTAAAATTAAACTGGAAAAAAAAAATTTCAGAAATAGAATAGTCATCTGTATAAATCACCAATTAACAAAAGATAGAGGAACAAAGGAAGATGGAATGTGGATATGTGTGTTTTGGTAGAGGAAAATTGTAAAAAAAAAAAAGAAAAAGAAAAAGAGAGAGAGAGAAACATTACAAGACATAGGAACAATAAGAAACTTTATGAGCACTATCAGATTTAACTAGAAGAGGAAACAAGGATAATGGTTATTCCAGAAAGTGAAGGGGAAGGGTATCAGATGGCTTATTCAAATAAATAATAACTGAGAAGTCCCCAGAATTGAAATAAAATAATTAAGTAAAGATGGCTGTCTAGGAGTCAAAGAGAACAACTACTTTTCTAAATGTAAAATTACCAAGATATATCATTATTACATTACCAAAAATCAAAGATAAAAATGAAATTTTAGGAAACAAAGAAAAAGAAGATAATTTATAAAGCCATCCAAAGTAGGCTTTTCTCAGATTTCTCCCCAACCACCATATAGGCAAAAAAGGGTAAAATGAAATTATCACAATCTTAAAAGACAAAAGTTGTCAGCCAATAGTCTATTCTGCAAGATTATCATTCAAATATGAAGTGCCAGTAAAAATTAATGGAGTTTATCACCACCAGACCTGCCCTACAAGAAATTTTGAAAGGAGTAATTCTATAAGAAAGTAAAAATAATTCCATAAAACTCTCATTAACATGACATTAGGAATACAAGCTCAGAGCATGAACATGAACATACTAGAAGCAAGAAGGACACCAAACTACCATGATGAAAGGAGAAATACAGCAAGGAGCATAACAGAAAAGCTCCCAAGAATCCAATACAAAGAAAAAATAATGAGACTGATAGAAGGAAGAAACAAAAAACCTATAAAGGAAAACCAATCTGGCTGATATAAGACTTCTGTAAGAAACGCTATGGGCAAGAAGAGAGTGAAGGGACATACTCAATAGATTCCACTACATCAAATGCCAACCATTAATACTTTATCCTGTGACGCTCTACTTCCTCTATGAAGAAAGAATAGGACATTCTCAGACAAATAGAAACTCCACAATTTTATCACAACTAAACCCCCACTCTCAAAAAAAAAAAAAAAAAAAAAGACTACAAGAAGTCCTTACGCCAAAGCCAAAGCAAACAGAGGAATGAATAAGAACAGATCAAAACAAGGAATAAAAACACAAAAAGACCAAAATAATAATAATAATAATAATAATAATAAGGGCAAATATAGGTGCCAATATTAACTCTGAATGTAAATAGTTTAAACTCACCAATGAAAAGACATAGTGTTGCAGGCTAGATTAAAAAAAATGAACCTAGCCCTCACTGGGGGTGCAGCGGTTTAAAGCACAGCACTAAGAAGCTTAAGCCACTCTAGCATGAGTTCAATTCCAGCCCCATAAGTGATCTACAGGGAGAAGCACACCTCTTCTGACCTACCTGTTGCTCCCCTCAGCAGTGTACTCTGTCAGTCGGCCTGTTCTGCTCCACACTCTGTCTCTGGTGAATCCTCTCACCGTCCCTGCACCTCTGGCCTGTAATCCAGCTCTGTATGCATAAATACATAAATATTTAAAATATAAAATACCTTGAGAAGAATGGCAATGAGAACACAACTCTACAAAACATGTGGGATCCATTAAAAGCAATTATAAGAGGAAAATGTATAGCAATACAGGCTCACATAGAAAAACAATAAAACAACCTAATCTCCTACCTTAAAGAATTTGAAAAAGAACAACATAACCCAAAAGCCAGTAGAAGACAGGAAATAATAAAAGCCAAAGCAGAAATAAATGAAATAGAAGTTAGAAAAACAATTCAAAAAACCAATAAAACTAAAAGTTAGTTCTTTGAAAAAGTAAACAAAATAGACAAACCTGAGCGAGGCTCACAGGAAATAAACAAAAACAAAAGCAGGAGAAAGCACAAATGAACAGAATCATAAATGAGAGAGGAGAAATAACAAGAGACACAGCAGAAATAAAAAGAATAATTAGAGGCCCTCCCTGGTGGCGCAGCGGGTTAAAGCACAGCACTAAGAAGCTGAAACCACTTCCGCATGAGTTCAATTCCCGCCTGCCCCGGAGGTGACCACATGGCGTGGCAGACCTCTCCTGACCCGCCCGCTGCTCCCCTCAGCAGTGTACTTCGTCAATCTGTCTGTTCTGCTCCCTGCTCTGTCTCTGGTGAATCCTCTCACCCTCTGCATCTCTGGCCTGTACCCCAGTTCTGTATGAATGAATAAATAAATCTTCCAAAAAAAAATAGAAAATACTATGAACAGTTTTATGCAAACAAGCTCAATAATCTAGAAGAGATAGAGAAATCCCTACAACTCTACAGTCATCCGTAGCTAGATAAAGAAGAAATAAAACAACTAAACAGTCCAGTCACAAGCAGTGAAATTGAAATTGAAGCAGTAATTAAAACCCTTCTCAAGAATAAAAGCCCAGGACCTGACAGATTTAGAAATGAATTTTACCAAACATTCAGAAACAAACTACTGCCTGTTCTGTACACTCATTCAAAAAAAAAAAAAAAAATCAAGAAAGAAGGAAAGCCAATCTCACACTAATACTAACACCTAAGGGGAAAACAACAACAACAATATGTATTACAAAATAACAGCTAATGTAATACTTAATGGTAAAAAAAACTGACAGCTTTCCCCTTAAAATCAGGACTAAGGCAAGGATGCCCACCATCACTACTTTTGCTTAACTTAGGAATAGAATTTTGGCCAGAGATTTTTAACAAATTTGAAAATAATGAGAATCCAGTAAGAAAATCAGTGAAATTATCACTATTTGTGGGCAACATGGTATTAAATATGGAAAATCCTAAAGAAACCATCAAAGAGATTATTTTTTAAAAAGATGAATATAGCAAAGTGAGAGTTTACAGAATCAACTTACAAAAATCTATAGTCTTTATATACATACAATGAACAATAGGCCAAGTAAACTAAGACATTAGCTCTGTTTATAATCACTTCAAAAAATTAAACACTTCAGAATTAATCTAAGAGGTAAAGGACAGTTACAGTGAGAACAAGGTGCTTTTAAAGGACATAGATAATTACATAAAGAAATGGAAGGACATCCTGTGCTTATGAATAGGGATTATCAATATAATCAAAATTACTATCCTGCCTAAAATATTGAATATATAAACTTTTTTTAAGATTTATTTATTTATACATACAAGAACTGGGGTACATGGAAGAGGTGCAGGTGGTAGAGGATTCACCGGAGACCAAGTGGAAAACAGAGCAGGCAGATGTACCAAAATACACTGCTGAGGAGAGGTCTGCAGCACCATGTGGGTCACCTTCCTAGCAGGGATTGAACTCATGCTACAGTGGCTTCAGTATAGTTCTATAGTGCTGCACTTTAACCCCTAATGCTTTCAGGGAGGGCCCAATAATATATAAATTTATTTCCTCATCAAATTATCTTTTCAAGAAATTGGGCAATACTGAAAGTTATAAAACCACAAAAAGCATTGAATTTAAAAAGTGACTATGAGAATAAAGAAAATTGAAAGAATCTTGTTATATAATCTCAAACTTTATTATAAGCAATAGGACTAAAGTAATAAAAGCACTGACACAAAAATATATACATGGATCAAATAAATAGTATTTCAAAAACCCAGAAACAAATAAATGAAATAAATGTACATACCAATACTTAGTCTAGGACCATAAAATAGGAAAGGATATCTTTTTAATAAATGGTGCTAGGAAATTGGAAAGCAATGCATAAAATAATAAAATTGGATCACTTTATAACCCCACACACAAAAATGAAGTCCAAATGGAACTAAATAAATATTTAGACATAAGCTTTACAACAAAATACATAGAATAATACATTGGAAATATATTCCCAGAAATATATGATAGAGATATTTTTAGTAACTTGAGCTTTGTGGAAGAGGGATTAAAAAACAACAAAAAACCTGAGATAACTTTAAATTAAAAAAGTTTTATTCAACAAGAAAATGCAAGGTAACTAAAAAGATGCCCTATTGGATGGTAAAATATTCACATAATGGATAACTGATAAGAAATTAATCTGTAAGCTATAGAAAAACATGCAATTCAACAATAAAATAAAACAACCCAAGTAATAAGTGGACAGCAGATATGAATAGACAA
>NW_004567111.1:55509021-55548153 GCF_000260355.1 Condylura cristata | reverse complement strand
ATATATATTAGTCATTACTTCTTGTAAGAAAGATGCAGTATAAAAAAATCAATGAGCCCTCCTACATCCCTCTTTCAGAACTGAGTAAAGGCAGAGGGACATCTCCCCCATCAAGGTGAAATTGAGTCCCAGGAAAATATGGGCCCACTTGCAAGATTCTTGGAAGGCAGTGATACTCTCCAGCACTCCTTCTAGAACTAAGTATAGGCTGAGGGAAGAGCCCACCTATAAAGGTGGGCAGCCAGTCCCGGGATGGCACCAGCTGGATCACAGTGCTGTTGGAAGACAGTGACCCCCATGCACCTGTGCACCCCATCTGGAACAGTGAATAAAGCCAGGAACATAGAATGAGGGTCCAGGCTCCACAAAAAGAAACAACCACTAAGAAGAGTGCCTTTTGGCCCACATATAACATTAGAGTGTGTGTGAATACCTATCACATGCACAGAACATGCCTGGCATTGTAGGTTAAGATGCACATGTATGGGAAGAGACCAGCAATATATAGAGACTCAGTGATCTCCAGCGATAGTTCCCATCAACCCATCCAAAGCATCACAGTCCTTGTGAAGTGTCTGACATGACAGTGCTGAACTCAGTCTGGTCAACACTCCCCCAAGTCCCAGTAAGAGCACCCCAAAGAGATGCCTGCTCATACCAATGGCACAGTGGCCAAACACATAGAACAAGTTCAAAAAAAAACAACAGGGAGAAGGAAATTTACAAATAACCAAACCCTCTGGGGAAAGACACACTATAGAAGGAAAATCAGTAAACACCGACATGGAAGAATTTCCCCACTTGCCCGAATATAGAAACACCATGATTAAAAACAAAACAAACAAACAAAAAACAGAAAAAAAGATGAAAAGGAAAAGAATGATAAAAGAAATTTAGTTAATGAGCTGAAGAATGAAACTGGGATTACATCATGCTAAAAAGTTTTTGTGCAACAAAAGACATTAACCAAAACAAATAGATATCCTACTGAGTGGGAGATTGTTGATTCCATACAACTGATAAGGGAACTGATAAGGGAGTGATCACAGAGATCTACAAGAGCTCATATGACTCCACTACAACAAAATACTAACTAATCCACAAGCAAGCAAATAGGTATATGAAAAAAAATCATCATTTATAATCAGATAAATGCTAATTAAAACCACAATGAGATACTACCTTATATCAGTGGGAGTGGTACATAAAATAAAAAAAATAAATAAAAGCAACAGCTGTTGGCAAGGATGTGGCAAGGATCCACTCCCACAATGTGGATGAGAATGCAAACTTGTGCATGCACTATGAAGGTGTGGAGGTCCCATATGTAGCTTCCATGTGACCCAGCGATTCCCCTCCTAGGACGTTACCCAAAAGACACAAAACATTAATACAAAAGGATATATGCACCCCTATGTTTATCACAGCACTATTTACAGTAGATAAGATATGGAAACAACCCCAAAATAGATAACTTGATCAAGAAGATGTGGTATATATATATGTGTGTGTGTGTGTGTGTGTACTCAGCAATCAAAAAAGATAATTTTATGTCATTCATAGCAACATGGATGGAGCTGGAAGGAATTATGCTCAGTGAAAAGAAATAATAAAGAAGAAAAAATAAAAATATTGGGTGGTTTCACTTATAGGAGGAGTATAGGAGAACCAAATAACTGATCAGGGGGAAAAAATGATTAAAAAATAAAATAAAATTAGCAGGCAACTATAAATCAGAGACATTCTGCAGGGGTGGGGAGGGATGTAAACAGGGTTGGGGGGAGCACAAGGGACTATGCTGATGGGTCACAGGTGAATTAGTGTTGGGAATTGTAAAGGGAATTACGCCTGAAAGGAGAAAGCAAGGTGGTGTTCCAGTTAAAGATGATGCCCTCTTTAATGTTTTATCACTAAGGTTGAGAACAAGAATAACTGCTTCCAGCTACAGTCAGCAAAACACAACACAACACAGGCAGGAGAGCTATCCTCAAGGATTTCTCTCTATATAAAAAGTAATTGACTAAATCATAATTATATGTATGAGGTGATATTATTACCTCCTAAGGATGTTGGAAGGCAGATAAAAAATATTTGTCTGTAGGAAATGGCATGCACCTTGGCTTCACTTTTAACATGGTAACATTGACAGATTAGTTTTTTTTTTTCTTGGAAAGGTAGCAAGTTTTGTTTTCCCTGATTTTGAATCCATAGAAATAATACAATATGATTTGATTCTCAATGCTTCCTCACTGGAAAGAAGAGGATTGTGGTGGTTAAGCTCTTACCCCTTCAATTAGACCCATTCTCAGAAAATTTGATAAAGACAACACAAACTAACTCGGGAGTTCCTGAGTAATGCATCCTAGTCAGATCTTCTTTTCCAAAACTGTTTAAAAAATTCAAGTACAGCTATACTTCTTTATTTGCAATGAGTCTATCCCATTTTGAAAAGATAAACAAATAAAAATTATTATGTCTTCATGACTGAATTTCAGAGGTGGAAAATGAAATATTAAATCTATTACTACATCATTTAACTGTCAGATAAAATTTGTCACTTATATAAAGGAGAGTGTCAAACCACTGTGAGAATGTGCCACCTGTCAGAATGGTCCATATCAGACTACAGACAAGTGTTGTTGAGGATGTAGAGAAAGAGCAGCCATCATCAATTGCTGGTGGGAGTGAGGAGAGGTTCAAACCCTACAGAAAACAGTATAGAATCTTCACAAAATATTAAAAATAGTCTACTATTTGATTCAGCAATCCTAAGCTGCATTATTTACCTCAGCTAGATAAATTACCGAAAGAAAGCAAAAGCTCTTATTTCAAGAGATTTATGTAATCCTATGCTTAATGCATATATATTTATGCCCATGAAAGATTAGTGTATAAAGAAGATTTGGTATAAATTCACAGTGGAATACTACTCAGCTTTTTAAAAGGATGAAATATCATCACTTGAGACAATATGGATGGGACAGAAAAGGCTTATTCTAAGTGAAATATGTCAGAGCATGAAGACATATGCCAAATGATGTCACTTATATGTGAAATGCAGACAAACAAAATAAAGAAACGGAATAATATCAAAACAAAACAAATCCTAGAAATGTGACTGCACAGATGAGGCAATCAGACCAGGACATAGAGGGTGGAGAGCAAAGGGAGAGGCCCAGGTGACTGTGGTGAAGGACTATGCTAATATAAACCTGAAGATATGTGATCCTAAGCCGCTGGATCATGTTCAGCATTGCTCACCAGGATTACGTGAATAATAAAAAAATAAATAAATAAATAAACCACAAAGCAAAATGAGTGATCTTATCAAGAGATATATTGACAATAGAATTGTTAAAAGGCTAAAAATATAATAGACCATTTTAGAAGTTGGTGGTAGTGTTTATGTATTCAATCTCCACCAGAAATAGCAACATAACCCTTTTATCTCTCAAAATAGATATTACTAGAGTTTACACTACGGTTGCTAAAACTGAAATTTTTTCCTTAGAGTTCTCTTAAAAACACAAGCTTAATTTTACAAAATTTTAATGAAGATAATGATGACTTAAAAGTTCTAGGTATTAAAATTATTAAGCCAAATAACAGGAATTTCAACAGCACTGTCTCTCTGCTTTCAAAAAATTCCATCACTTGAGTGAGTTTATAAACCTCAGCTTCAGGTCGTTCCTGGTGGCATAATGGGTTAGGACGCAGTACTGCAAGCTGGCCACAGTCACCTCAGTGTGAGTTCCATCCCTGCCCAGGGAGGTGACCACATGGTGTGGCAGACCTCTCCTGACTCACCCACTGCTCCCCTCAGCAGTGTACTTTGTCGATCTGCCTGTTCTGCTCCCCACTCTGTCTCTGATGAATCCCTTCACTGCCCCTGCACCTCTGGCCAGCACCCGAGTTCTCTATATGCATAAATAAAAAAAAAATTAAAAAATAATGATTAAAAAAATAAAACACAACTGCAAGAAGGTTAGTTCATTTTTACCTTTATATATCATATCCTAAAACCATTTAAACAAACATAAAACTTTTCTCTTTTTTAAGATTTTATTTATTTATTTTTATATAGAACTGTGGCATAGACCAGAGGTGTGGATTGTGGGGGGCAATTCACCGGTTACAGTGGGGAGCAGAACAGTTACTGATATACACTGCTGAGGGGAGCAGTAGAAAGACAGGAGTGTCTGCGATGCCATGTAGGTCAGTTCCCTGTCCAGGGATCAAACTCGCTGTAGAGATATAGTGTTGAGACTTAGCCTCTAGACCACCAAGAAGTCCCATGGACAGAAAGCATTTCAAAATTAAATTATACTGTCATTATCTTATTTCTCCAATGTATAACTGACAAGTTCTCCTCCCTCATCCCCCATGAAAAGATGATAGATGAAATAAATGTTTTTGTGAACAAATTTTTGTGAACAAATGGTCCCTGTACTTCAGTGCTTCAGAATAAAGATGCAGCTATTTGCCTTCTACATTAACCCTCTCTTGGGCCCACAAGATGTCAATTAGCATGATAAAAGATCAAGTAAACAGGAAAGCCTAAAAAGATTTCTCCAAGTTTCCTCCTTTCCATACATCTAACCAAGGAAGAAGTACTTAATATTTTCATGCTAATGAGTTCTCACTAAACACTCCCTACCATGAGGAAGAATGAACTCTGGCTGGCTCCATTCTGCCTGTTCTTGTGTTCTGTATCCCTAGGATGCTTTAGACTCTTGCATCTCTACCAGAGCACCTGCAAAAGCTATAGCTTGATGGCCTCCCCCGACTTACCTACCTCATGTTCCACAACAGTTTCTCAGCCTAAAATTAGTGCTACGCCATATTGTATGCATGTTGTATTCCTTAGTAAAATCGCATACTTTATGTATATATTGTTATTCTAAAACATGATACTATGCAACAAATACAGTGATAATGTTCTCAGATTAGACTAGGGTAAGGAATGCAGTGGAGGAGGATTTTTCTACAATAAGAACACGTGATGACCTGATTAGAAAGGAAAACAACCTGACATGCCCAAAACATCTGACATTGGAGGCAAAGATATGACTTTGGTTCTGGGTTTCTTGCCCTATATCTCTGTCTTTCAGAAAACAAGTATTTGTGAGGTTCCTGGTCTATCTTACCCATAAGATCAGTGCCTCATCAGTACAGATTCAAGAATCTTTCTTAAGATATCTATTCCATGCCAATCCTTCCCCTTCATCATGTGAATTCCCATTCCATAATTATGCCCTCAGGGATGTCGCTCCTTCCAGAAGTCTGTATAAGGTGCTTTGTAGCCTCTAGATACTTTTCTTCTGCTTCAAGTAAATGTGCTCACAGAGAACAAGGGCCTCACCCCTCCATGATCTCAGCATCTGGCCCATAATTTCTCAGGTAGAAATTTCTAAAAGAACTTCCTTCCTGAAGAACCTTCTTGAGGAAGAAAATGAGTTTTCTCTCAACCACTAACCAAAAGCCACAGGAACACACCAATAGTCAACCAATTGCTTTTGTACTTCATCATGACGTGAATATGGGGACATTATTCCTATAACAAAGTTCAACTGATTATTCAGAGAACACAGTTTGAAAATTGATCTAAAGTTCATCTCTCTGCTTCCAGATTTTTTTTTTTTTTTTTTTTTTTTTGGTTTTTGACAACAGTTGTTGGGTCCCAAACAGGATGAGCCTCTCCAACTACCACCCCCAGAGCTTAAGCACAAGATCAAAACAGGAAGAAAAACATTCTGTTTTGTCTGCCATCTGTGTGTGTTGTTCAACCTGTGAGCGCCTGGTGAATATCTGCCCTGATCACAGTGAGGCATGTGAGGGAGACTTCCTCTGGCCCCCAGGTCAACACCCTGGTACTAAAGGTATAAAGGGGAGGCTGGAGAGAAAAACAAAGAGACATTTTGCCTCAACCGTCTACATGAGCTGCTTCTTCAACCTCGACATCCCTCACTCAGACTCGTATCCCTGCCGTGCAGGCGCGGCAGACAGTAGCTGCCATTTAAGATCATTACAGAATGCAGTAACCAACTACAACAAAGTCAATAATCAGAGCAAAAAAAAAAAATGTGTTAGTCCTCAAAATGAGTCTTGAAACCAGGAGCCAGAAAAAGAAAGCCTGGACAGTGGATACAATTAAGGGTTATTTAGCTAGCTAGACAACTGTTTTTCTTAGTTTATTAATGGATTTATTTATCCTGTAGTATGTCCATGTGGCAAAACATTGTATTGTAACATACATTTTGCCATGGCTATGCAAGAGAAACTCTAAACTCTGACTCTCTTTAACAACTCTACCTAGTGGTTGAGATTATATATTTTTCTTAGTAGCAAAGATAAGCTGAACACTATCTTTCCAACTGTAAAATCCCTACAATGAAAATTGCAGAGGACATGATGTATATGAAGTAACCTTGTCTGGATCACATGTTGGAGAATTTGTACCAATTTTTTTTCTCACATAAATGCGAACAATTAGAGTGAAAATAGCCTTAAATATTTGAAAATCCCTAATAAATACCCTGATCACAGGAAAGTTGTGTGTATGACAAACAGTGTGTTATGTTCATTTAGGGAAGAATGAGCCAGAAAACATAGTGGGAATCTACTTTATCTCAACAGGGAGAGGTAGATTGTATGTTCCTTCTGGAGGCAAACTTTTTGAGTTATTTTAAGTAGACCCAACATATATCTGAAAAGAACAAGTCAACCATTGTGTTCTGGAGAGATTTAATGTTAGATCAGTAAGAGATCAGTAACATCAGTTCTTAGATCAGTAAGAATCAGTTCTCACCGATAGGGTTGTATTGCTTTAGGGGAAATGTTTTGATTATTTGAGGTTAGGGTTCATACTAAAGTAAATCAAAGACTAGTATAAATGATGTGAGGGAAATTTATGGATGCAACAGTAATATATTCGCCAAAGTGAAAACTATTGAGTTGGGGTACCAGATTCAGAGCAGGACCTACATGTTAGGAAAGATGTTCAGGAGATGTTGCTTCCTTAAGGGGAAATGGAGACCATAGTAAATAAAAATAACAGCATGAGAAGGAGGAGGATTAGTGTTCTAAAGATGACCAAACTGCAAAGATAGGCATTTTAGTAAGATAAATAGGTAGAAAAGTGTTTGGCTGCAGCAGAAATTAATTTGTGAACCCATGGATCTGAGGAATTTGAGAATCATCTTAATTTTTAATTAAATATCAGTTATTGACAGTAGCATTTTTATTTCTTAAAAAAACAAACAAACAAACAAAAAAAACTGTTGTGGGCCCTCCCTGGTGGTGCAGTGGGTTAAAGCACAGCACTAAGAAGCTAAAGCCACTTAAGCATGAGTTCGAATCCCGCCTGCCCCAGAGGAGATCCACATGGCGAGGCAGACCTCTCCTGACTCGCCCGCTGCTCCCCTCAGCAGTGTACTTTGTCTCTCTGCCTGTTCTGCTACCCTCTCTGTCTCTGGTGAATCCTCTCACCCTCCACAGCTCTGGCCTGTACCCTCAGTTCCATTAGAATAAATAAGAAATAATAATAATAATAAAAACTGTTGTAGTAGCATTGTATTACATATGACATAATATATTTTTCAGGTGTGCATGATTATAAATTAATGTACATATAATTAATTGTGTATCATTTCTAATGAGACTCAATCTACTCTCTCAAACTATTAATAAATTTGTCACAATCATTGTAATAATCATCAGCAATATCTTCTACAACTACCTTACCAATGTTAGAGCAATTAGAAGGTCAATCTGTTTCTGATTTTATGGATAGTATTGTAAAATATCTTTGCAAAAATTCTTCTTAATTATAGCTTTTTTCCTAGGTAGTCATAAGGCATTTCAAGGTTTTTAATTTGCCATTTATTTTATTTTATAATACTTAGATACAGTTCTATCTTTCTTTAGTGTGTGTGTATATATATACACACATACATACATAAACAGAAAGTACACCAAGAGATTTTTTCAACAAATAATAAACTAGACAGAAAAAAATAGTTTCCATTTTAGATATCTTATAATCTGATATATATATATATATATCTTATACTCATATATATACATTTTCTGTCTAGTTTATTATTTGTTTAAAAAAATCTCTGGTGTACTTGCTGTTTTCCCTAAGTACAAAATTTTAGTATATTTTAGGAAATTTATGAAATTACTTCCCTGAATGACTATAAAGTGGAAAAAACAAAGCTGTGGACACTGAAAAGAGAGAAACCTTGGTTAGAATCAGTAGGAGTGGGTGCATCTGTGAAATCATGGAAAATAAGTGTTTATTTGAAAAAGTGTTTACACTTTTTCTCACTCTTCTCCTAGAATTCACTTCCAAATTCTTCATAAACATGCATACCAGTTTTCATGTAAAATATTCAACCACCATTGGTTTAAGATGTTGTGAGCTCTGACATCTTTAAACAGAGCTTGCATGGGAAATGATGTGACATTCCATATTTGGAGCTTTTAGAAATGAGTCCTTGGAACACCTCTTCATTTCAGCTTGGCGGATCTAAACAGCATGGCTTTTCAACTTATGTTCTTTAGAATCCTGGAGAACATAACCACATAACAACTAAATGCAAATGTTAAAGAATACTCAAACTTAGTTATAGCTATCTTAAGATTTCTAGAACAAAAATTTTGTTTCAGAACAAAAATTTTGAACTAGAGTTTCCCTTGTTATATAGCTCTATGAGTTATAGAGTACTTAGACCATGCATGTCTTATAAGCAGTGTTTAAAACATTGCATTTCAGAAGTTGACAAGAAACACTCAATTTTCCTCTGCCTACTTTTAAAACAACATTATATGTTATTGTCATTTGTGGCTTCACTTTTCATACTGGAATCTGGGATAAATAAATTCATTACATACTTTTTTTTTCAAGTTTTTATTTATCAGAGCCATAGGAAAATGACATTCCTATTAGCTTTAGTAGGAAAAGTTGAAAAAGTATGCTGTAACATATTCCAGGTAATATTTCTCTTTTTGTATAGTTATTATTCAGACATTCTAAATAAATAGTTGAGCTTGAAATATTGAAAAACAAAAATATTCTTTTTAAAATTTCAAATGCATTATGTACCTGAGGTGCTGACAGGAAGGTCCACGCCAAGCATTTGATCCACAAATACCCATTTTCCAAGTACTCTGGATCCTTAGATCTGCATCTCTTCCATTTCTTCTGTAGCCAATTTTCAAAGAAGGGATTGGGAAACAGTTTAGTGATCATAAATCATGTTGATGGTTGGGAAATAAAAAGGGTTCCTTTGCTTCTTTAGATGTGGTTCCACACATTTTTATACACCTTTAAGCTAAATCAGAAATCCAGATGCAAAATTATGGCGCTTACATATGTTCTATTTGTCACATTCCATGGAACAATATAGGACCTCAAAACCTGACTGGGCTCTACACTGACCTAATAAAGCACAGCTCAGTACTGTAGAAAAAAATAAAAGGGGGGGTTAAGAGAGTATGCTCAAAAGAAGTAGAAAGCTAGAAAGGTAAATACTGGACAGTCTATGCAGAATATAGGGAAACATAACAAAGGGTCAGTCAAAACCCAAATTAATAAACTCAATGTCTGAGAGAAAAACTGAGGCAGAGTGGAAGATGGGGAATTGGAGCCAAGGAGGGAAGAGACCGAGGAGAGCATGGTGGAGGATTATTGGAACACTGGTGATGGACAAGAGTTGAAAACATACATTTGTAGAGAATAATAAAGATGGGATGGGAAGATAGCAGCAGAGTGAGAACACAACCTCACCTGCTTCATGCAGCGTAGGCCCCAGTACTGTGGAAAGAGCTCAGCAAATCCCCAAGGTAAGACAGGGGCTTTAGAGGACATCAGAAGCAACATCCGTGGGGTGAGGGGAGCCTTAACTGGTTGTTCGCTACACTGGAGGCTCAATCACTATCCCAGTTGCAACCGCAGGCTATAGGAGACTGGAATTCAGCCAACAATGATATAATGATGTCCAGACCACATCCCATCTGCATCACAAGTCATGGGGGGAGTCAAGTTTGCCAACTGAGACACGATGTCCTCAGTCCCTGGCTCTATTGCCAACTGTCAGCAGTGGGAGACGGACGCCCCCACCATGACGATATTGTTGGAGTACAGGGAGCTAAGTCCAGCCTAGGTAGTTGAAACAGTAACACCCTATCCAAAAAGGGCATTGTCTGCAAGTGGAAACCCAGCCCAGCCTCCAACCAGGCCCCACTCCTGGGAGCTATAATCTGTACATGGAGTGCCCAGCCTGGGCTTCAATGATTGGAGTTTTACTTTCCCTCCTCTATCAGACATTACCAGCTTGGGAAGCCTGCATTCATCTCCCAGATGTCTGAGTGAGAGCTAGAAAGTCCTGGTTTCCTGCCACTGATGATGAGAACAAGGTGCCTTTGGCTTTCAATTACCAACTGCGGGAGCATAACCTTCAGCTTCCAGTGTAGTGAACAAGATGCAAGCTGTACTTGGCCTCTTGATATCAGGAGAAAAACCCCTATATCCAGATGCAAACTGTCAGCTATCTTCATAATGAATTAGAACTATACTTTCCCCAACTTCCAGCTACCACTTGTAGGAACATGAGGGGTAACCTGAGAACCAGTGTCAGGGGTGGGTGTGGCAACCAGAAGGGCATGGGGCTGTGAGACTGTCCCATAGATAGAGTGGGTTTGGTTATCATTTGGACAGCAGAGACCAGATAGACTTGAAGAAGATGGATACTGAATAATTCACATTATTATTATTATTATTATTATTATTATTATTATTATTTTATTTAACAGGACTGGGGTAAAGGCCAGAGGTACAGGGTGGTGAGAGGATTCACTAGAGACAGAGTAGGGAGCAGAACAGGCAGATTGGCGAAGTACACTGCTGAGGGGAACAGCGGGCAGGTCAGGAGAGGTCTGCTGCGCCATGTGGATCAGCTCCCTGGCCGAGGATTGAACTACACTGAAGCAGCGGTAGCTCATTTGCAGTGCTGTGCCCTGACCATTGTACTATCAAGGAGGGCCTGATTTCACACTATTCTTAACAGAGGCTTTACAAGTGCAGCCCCACTGCCCTCAAAATCAGCATCAACTCAGAGTGCAAACAATGGAAAGAAGAAATTTTTTAAAAAAACAAGCAAAATAGGAAATTACAACCTGTGCCCTCAGGGAAATATACACAACAGATAAAACAACTCAACCCTGAACCCGATCACAAAGACATGAAATAGCTGTTCTTCCAGAGACCGATTTCAACATTTTAGCCTTTCTTATAGAGTTTGGTTGGGAACTAAAGTAGTTTTATTTGTTGAGGAAATCTTTATTTTTCCCTCACATCTGAAAGAGTCACGTAGGATATACTTTCTTGGCTAGCAGTTTTATCTTTTTATAAGTGTGTCATTCATTCTCTTCCTGCTTGCTGAAAAATGTGATGAAAACCTGATGGGAATAATTTATAATTCACCTAATTTTTTCCCTCATAGCAATTGTCTAGATTCTTCTTTGTCTTGAACTCATCATAATGTTAATGCTATATATGTTGGTGTAGGTTTCATTCTATGTATAAAGAATGTTCTTTTCAAGATGTTCTTTTCGATTCTCAGATTCATATATTTAGCTCCTTTACTAAGCTTGGGAAGTTGTCCTCTGTTATTTCTTTGAATAACATATTTCATTCGCTTTCCCTCTGGATATCCATTGCCTTTACTGACTTTTGTCGGTGCTAATACTGACTCGAAGTTTCTGAAGTGCTCCAAATACTGGCGTTTATATGCTGGGAGGGACTGTGCTCAGGCTTCTGGAACTGCTGATAACCCACTTCCCTTCGGTTCCGTATCTGAGACTGAATTCTGTTTGTGCACTGTCAGTGTAGTTCCCAGGTTGTATCAGTCCTAAAAGATGCAGGTAATGGTAAATATTCCAGGGAACATTGTTCCTAATCAAGCATTTTTCTTTATACAAAAATGGGTGCTGCCTTGCTATTTTGCTTTCTGCTTCCTAGGGCCCCTGGCTGAACTCAGCAGTCCAACTGCCTTTGTCTCTTGCACTGGGTTTCTGTTTCCACTGGTCTACCTCTCTCCACATTCTGTTCAATGAGGCATCACTCATTCTTATGCATCCTTTGTTGTGTCTGTCTCCGTGTCTGATGTCTAAGGAATTTTCCAATTTTACTCCAAGCCACAATACTCTTGGGTTTACTGTCCCTCTGGTTAACTATTAAATGTCCCTCTTGGTAGTAAAGTGAAGGGAAAACTCCTCTCATCATCTTGGTGACATTTCTTCCTTCCCCAATAATTATTATTTTTTTCCTAACCTGCTCCAAAATATAACTAAATATCTTATGCTATAGGACTTTATGTTCTAATTTCCATAACTTTAGTTTAGAAAGGAAATAACTAAGGTATAGTAATGGAATTTGTTTTTTCAGATAAGTTACAAAATCATTGTGATGCTTACAAGAGAAGAAAATTTAATCACAATGTAAAAATAATATGAACATAAAGAGTTAAATAAAGAAATGCAAAGAAAAATGCTAAACACCTATGGGGTTTTATAGATGGTATACAGTTTTGTTAATTAATTTTATAATCTGAATTTGTTAAAGTGTTTTGCTGAACACTTTATTCTCTATGGACACAATTTTGAAAGAATTACACTTGTATTATAGCAGGATCAAATAAGTATACTTTCCTTGAATCTATTTTTTATTGTTTTGTTTTAAAGGAATCTCCCTAAATGTTAGTGATAACTGATGTTATTATGTTTCTGTGTATATGATAGTTAGATTGGGTAACTCAAAGGACTACATAGTCAATATTTTGCAAATAACTGTGAGTATTTGTTTACTATATGAAAAACACCATTTCAGTAATTTAGTATGCTATATATTAGAGACATTGGAAGAAAGAAATACCAGTCATTCTTATAAGTTTGTGTTTGACTATTGTCCTGCTTTTCTCCCAGAAACCTACTCTCTGCTTAGTTTGTTGAGAATATATAAGTCAATTGAACTTTCCAATTGTACATGCATGCCATCAGTGATTTTTCTTTGTATTACCTCTCAACCTTGTTACTTAAAAATTAGAGTTCAGGGCCCTCCCTCGTGGTGCAGCAGGTTAAAGCACAGCACTAGGAAGCTAAAGCCACTTCAGGATGAGTTCCATCCCCGGCCCCAGAGGTGATCCACATGGCGCAACAGACCTCTCCTGATAGGCCTGCTGCTCCCCTCAAGCAGTACACTTCGAAGATCTGCTTGTTCTGCTCCCTGCTCCATCTCTAGTGAATCCAACCACTGCCCCTGCAGCTCTGGCCTGTATCACAGTTGTCTATGCATAAATAAATAAATAAATAAATAAATAAATAAATAAATAAATAAATATTTTTAAAGAATAGGGTTTATATTTAAGTTTGAATTATTTCTCAAAATAGCATGAAGTAAAACAAATATATACTATCTATGTGAAATGGAAAAAAAATTCTTGAGTCAAAAACCATAAAGTTTCTTTAAAAAATAACATTTTATAAAGTGATTTATTACATTGGGCCTCCACTATCACCACTTCGTAGAAGAACCATACCAGCCAGCACCACCACGGGCACACTGGCCCCACGGCCCAATACAAATATTGCATATGGACCTCAACAACATAGTTCTTGCTGCATGTACAACCAAAGCCAGTCCCTGAAACTATGTTCACCCACACTGCCAGTCCTTGGGATACATTCCAACACAAAAAGAATACAATGAGCTTCCAATATGCTGCTCCAAAGAAACAGAAACACCCATCTACAAATTGCTGAAACATAATTTAAAGTAAATGTTCACAGCTCAGTGCGCTACAGAGATAAAATTTTTACTAAAATAAAAATGATAAATTCAACAAAAATAGAAAAATTAAAATTGAAACAAATTCTGAAGTTAAAAGGATGCAACGACTTAAGTAGAAAATGCAAGAGTTTCAACAGCAGACAAAATCAAGCAGAGAAGAATCATAAGATATTTTGAAGATTGATTGTTATTTAGTCATAATAAATTATCTTAAAGGAGAAGAGAATCAAATAATTAATTAAAGAGAATAAAAAGTACATGGCCTTTATGGGATACTATAAAGAAATCAATATACTCAAATATGGAACTGTCAGAAGAAGAAGAAAGGAAGAAAGAGGAAGATATTAAGAAAAATAATAGCTGATGACTGCATTAAAAGATTAATATTCTTTGTCATTTTTCATAAAGTCAAATATATACCTCCTCAATCACCTAAAATCCCTTATCATTACTTTCATGAAAATTAAATGCAAATCTCCACCAAAAATAAAATGTATATGATATTTGTATATCTTTATCTATTCTAGCTAAAATCTGGAACCAGCCCCAAATTTTAGCAATGTTATAGATAATCAAATTATAGCATTTTTCGTGTGCCTTTTGGTTATTGATTGTAAGTTGATTTTATAAACATGTTTAGATTTATTCATTTTTAAAGATTTTATGTATTTATACAGACAAGAGCTGGGGTGTAGGCCAGAGATGCAAGCAGGTGAGAAGATTGACCAGAGATAGAGTGAGGAGTAGAACAGACAGATCTACTGCAATACAGTACTGACGGAGCAATGGGTAAGACAGGAGAGGTCTGCTGTGCCACACAGGTTAGCTTCCTGGATGGGGATCAGGTCACACTCATGCTGCAGTGTCTACAGATAGCTTCATAGTGCTTCTTCTTAATCCCTGCACTACCAGGGTGGCCCAAAAGATTTATAGTTAAATAAAAATTAATATAATAAAAAGAATTCTCGTGTACCCAACATCCAGATTTTATTTATGAATACCTTACATTGGTCTTGATGTTTGCTACAATTAAGGAGACAGTATAGGTATTTTTTTAAAACTGATAGTTTATTGGAATCTTCTTAGTTTTAGTCTAACATTCTTTATCAGCTCAGGATACCATCCATTACACCACATCACATGTAGCCATCATATTTTCTTAGGTTCTTCTTGGGTATTACAGTTTTTCAGTCTTTTCATTCTTTTCAATGGCCTCAAGAATTCAAGAATTTTATAGTGTGTTCTTTTATTAAAATTCAAATGTTGTTTTTTCTTATGGTGAGACAAAAGGTATAGGTTTGAAGGAAAGATTGTAGAGACAGAATGCAGTTTCTTCCTATCATATGGGCATACATGTCAGCATGATTGACCACTGTTGATATTAGACTTGATAACCTGGCTGAGTTGTTTTTCAGATATCACCACTGCAGTTAGTCTTTCGTTCCTCTTTTTCATGTTTTACTTTCATAAAAATCACCATATACAGTGCCATATACAGGGTGAGAAGTTATGTTTCCCACTCTTGATGATAAAGTAAATTCTGGTGTTATATGTAGAGGAAAACTCGACAATAACAAAAATAAAAAATAAAAAGAAAGAAAGAAAAGAACACTACTGATAGAAATAATAGCATAGTTTAATTTAAATGAACAAAAACAATCTATGGCATTTGGAATCAGAACAATGATTACCTCCAAGGAGAGAGGTTGACCAAAAAGAGACGACAGGTAATTATTTCAGTTGAGGATATATTCTTTGTCTTGACTGAGATATATCCATTTGGAAATATTCAAGATTTTAAGATCTCAGTTTCACTTACATAAATCATACCTTAATACCAGAATTCATTTAAAAATATTTTGCTTATACTGTCAAATACAATGCATAAGTAACTCATATCTTAATGCAAGAATTACATTTAAAAATAGTTTTCTTATATTGTCAAAGACATCATTAATTATCTTGGTGAAAGCAGTTTTAATACAACTGTTGATGCAGAAGTTTTCTTGGATCTTGTATTTCCTAAAAGACCTGCAATAATGGGATGAAGTAGGTGAAGAAACATTGCTTATTAAAGATCACTAATTAAATGCAAAGAGTGGTTAGATGACAAAGAACCAAAGATCTAGCTGCAAAGAACAAAAATAAATGTATACGCATGTACGGTAGGAATGTTGGCTCTCATAAAGGAAATGAAAATAGTGTTTCCTGAGCGTTCAACTGCTATAGCAATTCAAATGGGGGGAGGTGCAGTACAAGGAGAAGACTAATTCTATTGTAATAGGCTTATGTCTAGACTTTTTGTATGTCTGACATCTTTTTATAGTGTCCTCTGGAGGTTTTCTAAGCCCTGAAACACTGAATTAGGTAAAGATTCCTTAAATTGTATGGCTTTTCAAAGACATATACAGGTATGACAGGGTTGTAATTTTAAAAGCATTTGTAAAAGGGCATATAAATATTGTACTAAGAGTCTCCCTGGTAGTGTAGGGGTTAAGTCTCAGTGCTAACACCCCCAAGGCCTGAGTTTGATCCTTGGCCAGGGAGATAACCTACCTGGCCCAGCAGAACTCTCCCATTTTGACTGCTGTTCTCTCAGCAGTGTATTTCAGTAACTTTGCCTGTTCTGCTCCCCACTCTGTCTCAGGTGAATCCTCTCACCACCCTGCATTCTCTGACCTACACCCCAGTTTTTCTATACACACACACAAAGAATAGTAATATAATTTTAAAGATATATATTATATTGTACATCATGTAAGAATCATCACAATACTCACAAGATTGTCTAGTGAGTTGCTGTTTGTATTTTGGTGTGTTTTGTATAATTTGAGACAATCTCTAGCAAATCACTAAAAAATCAGATAAAATCATCATTAGAGCAGAGGGCGAAAAAGATTACTTCAGCTAAATTAGAAAAATTTTCCACTGGAGAGAGAAATAAAGCTTTTTTTTTTTTTTTTGGTGAGAATACCAAAGGAAAAATGTATTCTGCACAAAACATCAGAGCTTTGGGTAACTTCTCACATATCCTTTCCGATTAGAAATCTATCTTCAAAAGGACACAAGAGACTCTTCACACAAATGAAGAAAGGAAAGAAACAAGACCTTTAGTTTGTGTATTTGTCTCTGGGGGAGAGAATGAACCAAGAGTCTTATACAAATGTTTTTCCAAGATATTTACATTAAGTCTAGAATTATAAAAAATAGCTTAAGCTTGGGAGTCTGAGTACCAGACTCTTAAAACTTAAAAACATTTGGAGAAAGTATTTCACTATTAGTCTATGAAAGTCTGAATTAAAATGAAAAGGATTATTAAGATATTAATAAACAGACAGCAACATTCCATGAAAAGTAAATAAACATAGATTTTAAATATGTGAACTTTAATTAAATCTTCCTTCCAGTACACACACACACACACACACTTTCTGAGCCCATAGTTTTCAGGGCAGGGATGAAGAAGTAAAATACCAAAAACCCGCTTTCAAATAATTCATTACATTTTTCTTTTTCTTGATTTTTTTTTTTTTTGCTTTGTCTTATTTTTTTGGATAATCGCTCCTCTTAAAACTCTTTCTATTCACATAACTTTATCAAATGTCTTAATTAAGAGATCATCATCAGTATCACTAGCTCATCTATATTTGCAAGAGCTTAAATAAATATATAGTTATTGTTGGGCTTTGAGAAAGGATATTGAATTGCATAGAGAAGGAGCTAAAGCCAACATAAAGAAACAGTTATGTCTCTGTTTTCATATGGCATGATGTTTGATTCCAAAGAACTCTTAGCTTAAGGTATTTATATAAGCATGTCTCCAATATCACAATATCAACTGGTTGGCATACATATTTACCTGTGATTCCTTCAATATTTAACACATAACTACTTTAAGTTATGTCAAGATAAATATGGTATATTTAAATAACTTCAGAAAAGTGGAAAATATCTTTCTATTGTCTCCATCTCTATGCATAGATAGAAGTATCTCCAACCAAGTAAGAGTAGTAGAGCCACATTAGTCCATAAAATTGGGAACTAACTCTTAGGTAAATACATATTTTGACATATGTTTTTGACTATTAATGCCAATTTCAATGTGTGAGGTAGGAGTTCTAAATGGTAATAGTTAAATCACTCAATCAAGTAACCTCATGAGATTCAGGAATTAAATTTAATCTGATTATTTTTAATCTGCCACTTATTTTCATTATCTAAAATCATTTTGCTTTGAGAGAAACAGAACTGAAGAAGGTTGACACATTCTTCATATGGCATCATAATTAAGGATTCACTAAAATTTATTAGTTCTCTTAAGTTGTTTCCAAAATAACTGCAGCAAGCATTTGGTAAAATAAACAAGAATATTCAATAAGGAATTTTTAGTGCCAAAAGACCAAATTCTTATACCCAAGGAAGTAGGAGTAGGGAGGGATTTTACACATACTCACACATAAACACATAACACACACACCATATTTGAAAATGCTTCATTGATTGGTCATTGCTATCAAATAACATAAAACAGCTGCATTTAGTAAAATAACAACTGGGCTGCAATTGAAACCTTAGCTTTTCATTTGATACTTGTGGGGGAGAAACCTCTTCTACATATGATACAAAAATATGACCAGCACAGTGATAATTAAAGTTGTGAAGTGGCAAAATCAAAAAGCACATATTAACTTATTTTCTTGTTACATCTCTTTTACTGCTGTGGTCATATGTAATTTTCTCAAGATAATATTTGCTACTTCCACTGGGTACATGGGCTGTCACGTAGTAGGCACTCATATTGTTTAAGAAAACACATAAATTGTATTTTTAAATGCTCGTTATTAACATCTCTAGAAAGTGTAACAATTGTTAAGCTTAAAATATAGTCGCTATAAAGAAACCGGCACAGCACATTTGTTGACAATATATGACAAAGGAGCAAAGCATATACATTGGAACAAGGAAAGTCTCTTCAACAAATGGTTCTGGGAAAACTGGACTGCCACATGCAAAAGCCTGGAAGTAGATCGTTATTTCACATCATACATAAAAATCAACTCAAAAGGATAAAGACTTAGATGTAAAGCCTGAAACCATAAAATACAAGGAAACGGAAAAAACATAGACAAAACGCTCTATGACACAAACTTCAAGAACATCTTTGCAGACTTATCTCCCGAACCAAGGTAAACAAAGATGTAAAATGCCTGGGATGATATCAAACTAAAAAGCAGTCTGTATAAAAGCCAGTGACTAATATTAAACAATACCCTATTAAAGGGGAGAAAATTTCTGCACCATACATCTGATAAAGGATTGATATTGAAGATCTTCAAAGAGTGTATATAACTCAATCAAAAGATTGGGGAGAACTAAATAGACACTGCTCTATTTAGAATACATAAAGATATATATATATATATATATATATATATATCATCATTACATATCAGGGAAAGGCAAATCAAAACCACAATGAGATACCGCTTCACACGAGGGACAGTGACGCATATCAAAAAAGACCAGAAAGTGAAAACACTGGAAATTATGTGGGGAAAAATGGACCATTATACACTGTTGGTGGGAATGTAGATTGGTCCAGTCTCTAGAAGTGTGGAAATACCTCAAGAGACTAAAACTGTATCTCCCATATGACCCAGCAATTCCACTCCTAGGTATCTATCCAAAGAGCAAAAAACAACCACTACTTCAAAATAAAATCTGCATTCCTGTTTATAGCAGTGTTATTATAGAAATAACCTAAATTCCCCAGAAAAGATGAGTAGATCAAGAAGATGTGCTAGATATGCACAATGGAATACTATTAAGTGATCAATAAAGATAAACACATACCATTTGTGAAACTATAGATAAAGCTGGAAGGGATTTTTCTAAGTGAAGTAAGCCAGAAGGAGAAAGATAAATACCAGGTGGCTGCACTTACATTTGGAATCCAGGGTAACCAAATAAAGGATTATACAAAGACAGACTGTAAGACCTGTCCTTGAAAGCAGACCATAGATCTGCTACCTTCACACAGGGAGGTAAAGAAGGACAATGAAGATCAAAAAGGAAGGAGTGTGTGGTGGAGGATGGTGGAGGGCTATGGGCTTCTGTGGTGGGGAAACTATCCACCACCCACAAGGTGAAAGTCCTATATTGAGAAAAAATAAACAAAGCTGTTTTAAAAAAATAAAGAAATTATTATTGGGAGAGCTTAATTTTTGATATTTTCCTTAGTAGCATTTATACTGTGGGGTTCAATATGTTGACTGAGTCCAGCCTCTCAGAAAAGATGGTTCCAGAGCTATGCTGTTTTCCCTCATTTCTTCAGCTGTTATTTATAGGGATCCCTTTACCTCATAGTACTAGAAACACAGCACTTTACCCACGATATTGAACAAAATTGGACAACCTGTATAACATACCCATTTCTGGACTGATAGAGAATGTCCTGAAATGGCCAGGAAAAATTCCCCTACTAATGTTCTTCCATCAATCTCTGTATAATATAACATTCCCTCAGTTGCAAATGAAAGAAAACTGTCTTAAAGCAATTTAAGCCATTATGAGAATTGATTGGGTGACAGATCTAAGAAAATATTCAACTTATAAACCTCAAAAAGGGCAGGGCTACCTCAGCATTGTAGGAATCCCAGAAAGGAATTACACGTTCCGAGATATTCTTTCAATCTTTTACCATATTTTTGGTTTCTAACAGAATTAATTATTGCTTTTGAAACCGTTCTTTCCTTTATAATGGAAGCATGGAAATGCAAAGCAATGTCCAGTTCCAACAACACTGGAGATAACCACTACTGCAACATCTAATACCACCCACGAGAATAAACACTATTTGACTTCTGAAACCATAGTTTAATAATTTTGCTTGTATTTTTTAGCTTTGTAAAATGAAAATCATATAGAAATTACTTTTTTGTGTGTGCTGCCTTCTTTCAGTTAATTTAGGAATTTATCTAAAAGCATAATAACTATTGCTATTAGTTATAGTGTATTTATTATCATCACCACACAGACATGCCACGTTTTATTGTGCTTAGCTTTATTGAACTTTGCAGATACTGCAGTTTTTAAGACTCTTCATCAGCAAAAAAATTACAACTTGCTGAAAACTCATATGATGGCTAGAATTTTAATTGGAGCTTTAGTTTTTTAGACTTAATTTTATTGCACAGTTAAAACACTAGAGTGTAAACAACTTTTACGTATACTAGGAAACAAAAAATATGTGACTTGCTTTATTGTGATATTTACTTTACCACATTGGTATGAAAACACCCTGTAACATCTCCCAGCTGTGTCTATTTAGTATTCTATGTTCATTTCCTTTTTAAAAAATATTTATGTATGCATACAAGAACTGGGGTGTAGGCCAGAGATGTGGGAGGTGAGAGGATTCACCAGAGACAGAGCGGGGAGCAGAACAGGCAGATCTACTGAAACACGCTTGAAGGGAGAAGTGGGCAGGACATGAGAGGTCTACTATGCGATGTGGGTCAACTCCCTGGTCAGGAATCAAACTCATGTTGCCGTGACTGTTGATAGTTTGATAGCTCTATGTCTTTGACCCTTGTGCCCCCAGGGGTGAATATAATAATGTTTACACCTCAGTTGAATTGTTGATGAAAATTTGTAGTCATATTCCATAATTCATATTATATTCCATAATTTAGTTATTGAATCATCTGTGGATGGGCCTGTAGGTTGGTTCCATGACTTGGCTATTGGGAATAAAGCTACTACTAATACAGGAGTACATAGTTATTTTGATTAAAGTGTGAACATACTTTTGGTAAATACTACTAGTGATATATTTGGATCATGTGTTATCTCCATTTTAGTTTTTGTGAGAACTGTCCATACTGTTTGCCACAAAGGTTTCATAAAACTAGATTCACAGCAACAATAGACAAGTATTCTTTTTCTTCACATCCATGTCAGCAGTTGTTGTTTCCAATCTCTTTGATATAAGGCATTCTCATAGGAGTGATATAATATTCCATGTGGGTTTGATTTGCTTTTCCTTTATCATAAATGACACTGAGCATTTTTCATGTATCTGTAGGATATCTTTATGTCTTTTTTTGAAAAAAAAAAAAACTTCTATTTTTCTTTTGCTTGTTTATTGTTGTTATTATATCTTATGGGTTATTTATACATTTTGGAAATTAACCCCTTATTGGATATATGATGTGCAAATGTTGTCTCCCATCCTTAGGTTGCCCTATTTTGTTTGTGTGAGGGTATCTTTCTCGATGAAAAATCTTAGTTGGCTCCAAGCAAATGGGCTCCATTTATGCTAGAGGCATTACAGTCCCAAATATATCTTCAAAAAAATGCTGCCCAGTAGTGTTTTACTGATTTTTTAAGTATCTTATGTTTCCATGTCTTACATCCAAGTCTTTAATGCATTTTGAATTAAATTCTGTATATGGATTTAAATATCTAGTGTTTTTAATTATCTACTTACTTATTTACTTATTTGTTGGTTTATATATTTATTTATTTATTTGCATGTGGTTTTTCAGCATCATTTAGTAAAGAGGCTTTGTTTTCTCTGTTGCATAGCTGTGACTCCTTTACCAAAGATTAATGTTCCGTATTTATGTGGCTTAGTTTCTTTGTTCTCTATTCAGTTCCATTGATCTGAGTTTCCATTTTGTTTCAATAGTATTAGGTTTTGATTACTATAGCTTTGTAGTGTAATTTGAAGACAAATAGTTTAACCTGTATTTTTCTTCTTTCTTTCAGGAATGGTTTGGTTATTCAGTAATTTTTATAATTCCATGCATTTTTTAAAAAAATTATTCTATACCTTGAACACTGTCTTTGGGATTTTTTTTTTAAAGATTTATTTATTTATTCAAAATACTGGGGTACAGGCCAGAGATGCGGAGGGTGAGAGGATTCATCAGAGACAGAGCGGGAAGCAGAACAGGCAGATCGATGAATTACACTGCTGAGGGGAGCAGCGGGCGGGTCAGGAGAGGTCTGCCACGCCATGTGGTCACCTCCGGGGCAGGCAGGGATCGAACTCATGAAGAAGTGGCTTTAGTTTCTCAGTGCTGTGCTTTAGCCCGCTGTGCCACCAGGGAGGGCCGTCTTTGGGATTTTGTAAGCATTGATTTGAATCTGTACATTTTTGAAACAATATGGCAATTTTATCAACGTTCCAATCCATGAACATATGATGTATTTCCAATTATTTGTGTCTCCTTTAATCTCATAATAGTTTTCAATGTATAGATCCTTTTCCTAATAAAGAGCTCCCAGATATGTCATCTTTTTGGTATTACTATAAATAGGATCTTTTCTTAATTCTTACCTTCTAATTAACATTTGCATATAGAAATGAAATGGATATTTGTTTTGGTTTAATACCTATTATTTTACTTGTATTCATTTATCATTTCTAGTAGTTTCTTCAGTAATCTTTGGATTTTCTGTGTTTATTATAATATCATCTGCAACTAGTGATAGACTCACTTGTTTTTTTATTTCAATTCCTTTTAAGGCTTTTCTTACCTAATTGATCTCACTAAGATTTCCAATACTATGTTGAACAATGGTAGTGACAGTAGGAATCTTTGTCTTGTTCCTGATCTAGGGGGAAATGTATTTAGTTTCACTAGTGAATACTGTTTACTGTAGGTTTGTCATGCATAGACTTTATTATGTTCTTATAAATTCAATTTACTCACATTTTATTGAGTGACTTTACCAGATATGAATGTTGATGCATGTCAGATGCTTCTTCAGTTATCTATTAAAATCATTGTCAGTTTTATCTTTTTGTTGATATGATAAATGACATTGATTACATATGTCCAATTCTTGCACTAATGGGATGATCCTACATGGTAGTGATATACCATTTTCTTGATATACTGATTTATTCAATTTGTTAAGCTTTTGTTGAGGGTTTTTGTATCTATCTTTAGACAGATCATACATTTTTATTTATTTATTGTTCTGTCGTTTTTTGTTCTGTTAATAAAGCAATGATGATCACAGAAAATGTGATTGAGCCTTTACCTACTTCTTCAACTTTTTGAAGTGGATGTTCCATTGTGGTTCAGTCTTGGAAGTTTTGTGATATTAATGTTTTTCAATCTCTTCTAGATTGTCCAACTTACATGAAAACATCCATAGTAGTTTCTTAAAATCTTTTGTATTTCAGCATTGTATTTGCTATAATTTCGCCTTGATGTCTGATAAATGAGAGAGGACAAGATAGAGTCCAAAGAATAAGTTTCAATCAGATAAAAAACTATTGAGGGTTGCTCTAGGCAGAAAGATCAACTCCGCCTCCTCTCTACTGTCTGCAGAACACACTTCCCTTACTGCTTCAGGGATACTTGATTCCCAAGCCACTTCCTTGCTGCTACTTTCTGTTATGGAGAATATGTCTCTGGCTGTGAGCTGTTGGGCAAAGTTGCAGGGTGTCTGGTGCAGGTCATGGCTATTCTGTAGAACTTCCTTTGTTTTTTTTTTTTTTTTCTAGTTGGAAGTGAATGGGGACTTTGCTGCCCATGTTACTACTGACCAGCTCTGTGCTGTAAGTCCCTCTCATTAATTTCCCCATTTGGAGTGGTATAGTGGCATTAAGATTCCCATTGTTAGGGGCTAGTGACAAATGGCAGGTGAGTCATCTTTCCTGATTAGGAAAAAGTCCTTTACTCAGACTGCAGGAGTCTAGGCTCTCCCTGATAAAACCAAGAGCTCCTGTATTTGTATCCATTTCCATTTCCCACTCACTGAAAAGTCTCACTAGAAATATTCATGTTCTCTGCACAGCCCCACCAATGTTAGATCTGGAGCCTATTACTCTCACTGGAAATGCAGTTGTTCTGCCTCAAACTTCTCTTGCCTTTCCACAGTCTGTTCTGCCTCAAACTTCTCTTGCCTTTCCTCAGTCTGTCCCTACAAGGAGCCAAAGTTCAGCCTTAAATCCCCATGGGAAATTCCTCCCACTCTAGCAATGAATTTCTGACAATTCCTGTTAGCAGATTTTAGTTTAGTTTTTTTCCTTGTAATTATGCTCAGAGGAGCAGGTTTTTCAAATACTCTTACTCCTGCATATTATGGGGGGAGTCCTCATGTGTTTTATTTCTGCTATGTACCCAGTAGCTTGATTTGCCTTAGGTTAATGGTGAACAAAGCTAATTTTTAAAGATTTATCGTCATTTATTTATGCATATAAAAGTGGGACCTAGGCGGCCCTCCCTGGTGGCGCAGTGGGTTAAGAGAATCTAAAGCCGCTTCCGCAAGTTTGATTCCCGCCTGCCCCGGAGGTGACCACATGGCCCGGCAGACCTCTCCTGACCCACCCGCTTTTGCTCCCCTCAGCAGTGTACTTCGTCGATCTGTCTGTTCTGTTCCCCACTCTGTCTCTGGTGAAGCCTCTCACCGCCCCTTAGCCTCTGGCCTGTACCCCAGTTCTGTATGCACGAATAACAAAAAAAAAAAGTGGGGCCTAGGCTAGGGATGCAGGGACTGAGAGAATTCACCAGAGATGAATAGGGAGCAAAACAGGTAGATCTACTGAAATTCACTGCTGACGGGACTCAGGAGAGGTCTGCTGTGTCATGTGGATTAGCTGCCTGGCTGGAGATTAGATTCAGACTGCAGTGGCTGGTTATAGCTTGATAGGGCTGAGACTTAACCAGGGCCACCAGTGAGGTCCCTAATAAAGCTTAATCTATGTGTTTATTGAATGATACACTTTCCCATTATAATTTTCTATCTTTTCACATTGTTAATTCTGATTATTCATGTTTTACTTTTTCTTTTTAGTCTTTAGATTTTTTTTTTTATATTTTCTAAATATAGTCATTATTTCATTTGTTGCTAACCTTCATGGTATATGATTTGTAATTTTACTCAGTTTTACTCTTTTGATGAACACATTTTTATTTTTATAAAGCTTAATTTATCATCTTTTCCATTATGCCATTTTAAGATTTTTATTTTTTTAAATCAGTGATCACAAAGATATTTTCCTAGACTAGTGTGTCAATGCTTTCTTGCTTTGCTTTCTTATATGGATTTATAATCTAGTTTTCTATATTCTCTGGGGCATAACATTACTTTTATATAAATCATTCATAGGATCCAAGAACATTTTCTCCAAAGATATTCAATCCACCAATTTATTAAGCCTTCCATTTTATTTATTGCATATCATATCATGATGTAATTTGTTTTGTATAGTTGGTTTGAATTTTAACTATGTGCTATTCTAATATGTTTTATCTGTTCTTGCATCGTAAGTGGTTTATATTAGGTCTTTATATTTGGTACTGTAAGTGTTCTGACTTTATATTTCTTCCTCAACATTTATCTTGGGGTCCCTCTGCAGTATTCCACAAGCCATTAAAAGTTCTTTTTTTCCACAAAAGTAATAAGGAAAATTCTGTTAGCTGAATATAGTGCCACACTACACTGCCCTGAACTCCATTTTATTATTTGTTTGGTATTTTTAGTCTGTAGTCCTATGAAATTGTCATGCATTATGCTAGTTTCTGTGCCTTGTTGCAATATTTCTTTACCCACAACCTTGACTTCTTACCTTGTGAACAAATTAAAAATGCCCAGAGATAGGGTGACTCTTAGTATAGTCTCATCTGTCTCTGGGATTTTCTTCTGTCCAGGACCTCGACCCTTCAATTTCTGTTGACTTGGCAGCTCTTCAAAGGATTCAAATGGTTCAATCCATTTTTCTATTTGTTTTCAAGCTTACTTACTAGTCCACTATGAGCTACTCCATAATTAATGGAAGCATAATTTTAAAGACATATTTGATAAATAAAAATAGAATGTACTTCTTGCATTTATTACCTATGTTCATAAATTACTGTTAATTCCAGAGAACAGAAGTTTGTACATCATTTATTTATACTCCACAAAACAACCTAAAGTGTTTTTGTTAGTATTCAATTAAGTGAAGGAAATCTTCATCATTTATTTATGTCTTCTATTTGAGATTAGACAATAATTGTTTGTCTAATCCCAGATTCAATAGCTGCTTATGGGATCATAGGCATCTACTAGACCTGATATGAAGACTACAAAGTTCAATTGTTCATTTGTTTCCCATGTGGTAAATATTGAGCCACTGATAAAAGTGAGGTGTATAATTTCACATCTCTTATAATTTTATGTCTTAAAATGAAATACACAGTTTCCAGTAAAAATAAACTAATCTTACACTAAAGAAATCTAATTTTTCTATATTTAAAACATTGGTTTTTTTTTCACAGCTGTAAGGAAGAAATGCCTTGTCTTTTATTATACAAGCACCAACAGATTTTGATGTATAAACATAGTTTGTATCAGTGATTAACATTTAAAGCACAAATAGAAATAGGGCCCTCCCTGGTCGTAATACGAAGCAATCTGCAGCCACTGCAGCACAAGTTGGATCCCCTGTCAGAGAAGTGACCCACATGGCACAGCAGACATCTCCTGTCTCACCTGTTGCTCCCCTCAGCAATATATTTCAGTAGATATGCCTGTTCTTCTCCCCACTCTGGTGAATCCTCTCACCTCCTGCACCTCTGGCATGTACTCCAACTCTTGTATGTATAAATAAATAAATCTTGAAAAAATGAAAAAAAAATAGAAGTATATCTATATTGCATTTTGCCTATCATGCATTCATATAATATTAAATTATTTTCATGGGTACATGATTTTGTCATAAATATCATTAAGTAATTTCAGGTGCCCAAAACTCTAGTTTGATGCAACTATGTTATGGGTGGCTTAGTAAAATATGGTTTAATTGAAATAAAGTATTAGACACAGATAAGTACTAATGCTGGGTCCTCTCTTGTGGTGCAACTGGTTAAAGCACAGCACTGTGAAGCTAGCCACTGCCGCTTCAATGGGAGTTCTATACCTAGCCCCAGAGGTGTCCCATATGGCACAGCAGACCTTTCCTGTCTCATCAGCCCGCTGCTCTCATTAGTAGCGTACTTCATCAGTTGTTTGCATAAATAAGTAAATCTTAGAAGAAAAAAAAAAGAGTAGTAATGCCGACCTATTCTGTTGTGTTCAGGATTTACTTTAATTTTAGCTACTTAATATATATTTTAAGGAAACATTAATTATAAAGCAGTACATAAAATCACTAGGATAATATCATTAGTACTAGTGCTAATACCAGTAAAATCACTAGCACAAACTATCACAAGAAAAATGAAAGACTCTTAAATACATTTTACATGTTACCTGAAAGGAACACAGGATATGTCAAAGGATACGCTTTCTGTTATTTGGAAATATTTAAAATGAAAACCTAGGGCATCTTTTATTATTATGAAGTACAGCATTTCAGGGTGGGTAGACTTGACATAAGAACTATATGAAGAAGAACTTTTAAATAGCTAGTGTCATGTTACTATGGGTATATTAATGTAAACAGTAAACATGCATCAAGCACTAAAGATGTTCAATGATGGGGGATCCTTCTTATGAGAAATAATTTGATTTCTAATATTTTTATTTTCCAACCCTAAAATCCAACAATGTTTTATATAGTTAGATTCTGCATTCAATTACTATTAAAATGTATTTATATGAAACATTAAGCATTGCTTCTTTTATATTTTATAATTATGCAAGCACTCTTTGAAAATAACAACATAAATTTTGTCATGTTATGGCACATAAATCACATTTTCTGCTGACTAGTCATCTCTAAAATTTGGAATAGTAAGCTTTACTAACTGCACCTTCCACTTCAGTTACTGAGAGGGTAGTTTGTTATTTATGATTGACTTTGTACAAATCCAGCAGGATCTGTTTCCTCCCAAAAGGGAGGCTCTGACTACCTTTCTGTACACTAAGAACATAACCATATGTTCTCAGAAAGTCACTTAAATTTTCCTAAGCCTTTAGTTCATCATTTGTAAAACGTAATAGTACCTGGACTTATTCAGTCATGCTGGATCTGTCCCATGTATACAGGTGATATACATTTTATTATTAAAATTCATTTTAGCTTTTACTCTTAAAAGAAACAGTAGGGTTCCTATAAGCATTAAAAGTTATTATTTATAAAGTGCCTAAAATTGCACCTGTCACAGAATATGAGGGATATATATGTGTTAAATAAATAGCATTTAGTGTCCATTAATAAAATTCAATCAAGTTTCTCTGTAAATGAATTGGAAGTAGCTATCAAATGCTCAAAAGTTGCTAGATGTTTCTCTAAATTTTCTTAGACGTGTAGCAACTTAGAACTGCTTTCATCAAGGTAGTTACTAAATTCGGCAACATGAAGGAAAATTTCTGAGAAGCATTTTCCTGGCTAAGCTTAAAGGTCTGCCTTTCAAACACTTCTGTTTTGGAGATATGACATTTTATAGCATGAATGGAAAAAATTGCCTGGAAGCTATATTATTTTTTTCTCTTTTACATAATACCCACTATTTGTGCCTTACATTTTACAGCTTACAGAATGCTTGTCTTAAATAGTCAATACTGATGTGAAAAGCCTGTCCGATGTGCATCCTGGTCTTGACTCACATACTCTGAGACAGTCAATGATCTCTTGCTGTCCTTTACTTGGCTCATCCTTGCACCCTCACTTAAGGGCTGTCATAGTTGGCACGACTTAAATGTCATTTTTTTTTTTTTTAAATAACTGAGGGCATAAAGTCAGACTGAAGGTTTGTCTATGTGTGTGTTCATAAGTGTGTGGATGTGTGTGTGTTAAAGATGAAAGAGCTTAGCAAATATTATTTCAAATATGAAAATTAATTCAGACAGACTTCACTTAAAAATCTGTCGTTTTCCATTCTACCATGGAACAGGTTCAATAAAGTTCAATCAAGGTGACACTAATGATCTGAAAATGGACCAGGTAAGAATGAAACTGACATCAAGAACATTCTATGGGTTTTAGCCCCGCCTCTCATATCCATTGCCACCACCACCTTTTGTCCTTTGCCAGAACCTGAAATCTGTTATTATTCCTCTTGGGAGGTCCATTTACGTTGAAGGCACATCTGGCTTAATTAGGTTGACAGCTGTTGCAGGTACTGTTGGACAAGGTCCAGGCATCACAGTGCATTCCCATTACTTAACAGTTTAACCTTTCATAATCTCATCTTCAGATTGCAAATGAACTTGAGAGATGGGCTTTTATTATTTGTTCATACATGTTTATTTTCTACCTTACTACCAAATAGACACCATACTAAATGGCAAAGGGTGTTTCCCTAAAGCCAGTTGGTGAACTGCAAAGACAAAACTATCAAAACCTGTAACAGCTAGGCAGACTGTACAATAAGTATCCAGAGTGGTTGGAGAAAAGGCTGAGAAAACAACCCCACTTTCAAGACTTATGGTTTGAGTTTGCTTATATAAAATCTTTAGGCAGTAAAAAGTGATTACAGTTATTACTGCTTCAACCGTGGCCAGCAAAGAAGGTGGTCTTCAGAGTGCTCTCACGCACTGATGTTTTTCATCTACATTGTTGTTCTTCTAGCAATAGGGTGACCAAAACTTCTGTACGTGCATGTGGGATGAATCAGTTTGTTGCAAAGTCTTGCTTTCTGTGTTTTAAACCACCTGTAGTAAATGTGGTTGCAGTTGTTTTAATTAATTTGTGCATATTTGATTGTATTCCATGTTTAAAAGCATAGAGAATAACAACTGTTTAGCTGCCTCACCAAAGCCCTAGCCCAGATTACAAAAAAAAAAAAAAAAAAAAAAAAAGTCAGCTCCAAAAGCTGTTCCAAGCAAAGGTAGTTAGCTTTCCTTACCATATTAAAACAGAGCAAGAAAATGTTTTGTTTAACAAACTGGTGTTTACCTTCCTGGTGTTTACCTTTCTGTTAAACTAACATAATATTTGCTTCTCTGTGGGGATTTTGTTTTCTTACTGTGTAATATTTTGAAGAGGCAGGGAGACAAAGCATACCTTTAGAAACTGATGGCTACTGCCCTCCCTGGTGGCGCAGCAGGTTAAAGCACAGAATCTAATGCCGCTTCTGCAAAAGTTCGATTCCCGCCTGCCCCGGAGGTGACCCACAAAGTACAGCAGACCTCTCCTGACCCACCCACTGCTCCCCTCAGCAGTGTACTTCATCGTTCCCCACTCTGTCTCTGGTGAAGCCTCTCACCGCCCCTGAGCCTCTGACCTGTACCCCAGTTCTGTATACACAAATAAATAAAAATAAATCTTTAAGAAACTGAGGGCTATTTGGTTAGCCAAGAATATGATTTTCCTTTTGCTGTTATTTTCAATCACTATAGTTAAATCTCTTTTTCTTCGTTATACTTCATCTTCACTTTGATAGGTCCTTAGAAGAGCAGAATGCACCACCCTTATTACACTGCCCTGCTCTAAAATTTCATACTGAAATGTATTTTGTTATAGAAAATAGGTACAACCTTACACCCTCACATTCACATCATTGTTTATTTTTAGATTTTACTGCCTTGTTCTACTGCTGCTGGCATTTTGGTGAAACTGGTAGAATTCATAATCTGTGTAGAGTATGTGGCATTGAAATACAATCCAAAGTATAGATTTTAGGGCATCTAGTAAAACATAAGGACTGGTGAAAGGAAATAAGTCTGTTAGAAAAGAATAACACCCAAGAAAACACAGAAGCTGTGCTCAGCTCCAACCCAAAACACAGTCAGTTGATCCAACACCACTCAGTGGTGGAATGCAATGATACATTTTCTATCTGAAAAGAGTATGCAAACATTTAATGTCTCTTCCTGCACATAAGGAAAGAGGCTTCCCACTCCCTTAATGCTTGTCATCAGCAACTTTCACTGCCTCGTAACCAGCTCCTTCTTCACACTGAAATTTTTAGTCAAAATGGAACACCTGGAGGTGTAAGAAAGGTGAGTCAATTTTCCTCAAAGCAGCTGGAGTTGCAAAGTCTAAGTAGGTCAAGGACGTATCTATGAAAATAGATAGTATATTATAATATGAGTTGATAAATCACTCAGCACAATGGCTTGCTTCTTTATAACAAGCTGTTTTGACAAATGTAGCACTGCCTTTTCCCTCCGCATTAATTAATACATGTGACAAAGGAAAACGCCAAGCCTGGGACAACAAAAAACTTTTGTTCCCCTGGGCTTCTGGGCATCCACTTAGCTCCTTCTGTAGGTGATTTTTCCTCTGATTAAATGAGATAAAGTCAGACTATTTCGTGAGTTCCAGTCGATGAACTAGGAAGAGTAATCCTGCACCTGTCGGAGACTCGTGAAACTGGTGAGTAAACCTCTCAACCTCCAAGGCATATTGCACTTTGCTGGCTGAGAGCTGACAGGGAACATCTCAGCGCTGGAACAGCATTCCTTTCCGCTTTCATCAAGTTGCTGAAAGCCACTCCTGCTGGATTTGGGAGCCACGTCTTCATTTTTTAGATGTTCCTTTTTTATTATTATTATTATTTTAATTTCTAAAAAGGTTTTGACAGTCTAACAAGTAACTACAAAGCTTGCAATTTAAGTCTGAAAATACAGCCCCCTGACCCCAAATGACTATTGGCTTTTTTTTTAGATCAAACATCCAGCTATTTGGAAATACTTATTAGTGACTAAACTATTCCTGTCATTCAGATGCTTGGCATTTTGCAGCTTGAAATGGATTCAGTAACCATATTAATGCATTAAGGCCCATTTCTAGATAAAACATGATATACCTGTATAAGTAGGCAAACTAAAAGAGACATGTTTCTAAGCACAATAAAGCAAACATTTTTTCACTTTGCTTATAACCTCAGGGGGGCGGGAGAGGCTTTTGTTAAAATACCTGCTTCCATCCTGCTGCTAATTTCTTATATTGAGGATAAGTATTATCAGCTAATAAAAACGTACCTGAAGTAGCAGCCAGGGCCCAGAGAGGCTTGCGGGACTTCCCAGAGGGCTGCTACTGCAGGAGCATCCAGGAACCAGACATCTGCTGGTAGCATGAGGCTTGGTCCCTAGAGGGATGCTCCACCTCGCCAGTATAATCAATGCAAAGGAAATTTGAAACTTGGAGGTTTCCTGTCCCCTCCTCCCCCCCACCCCCACCGTGGAGCTCAAGGGTTGGGGCTCAGCACTATGAAGGTGTTGCAGCCACTGCAGCATGAGTTCGATCCCTGGCCAGGGAGGTGACACACATGGCACAGTAGACCTCTCCTGACTTGCCCGCTGCTCCCCTCAGCAGTGTATTTCAGTCCATCTGCTTGTTCTTCTCCCCACTGTGTCTCTGGTGAATCTTATCACCCCCTGCACCTTTGACCTCTATCCCAGTTCTGTATGCCTAAATAAATAACTCTTTTTTAAAAAGAAAGAAAGGGAAGAAACTTGGAGGTTTCCCAATTTAAGGTGGAAGGTGTTAGGGGTGGGCTGGAGGCAACATGCTGGGGCCAGCGGGAGGAGCTCCACCTGCCCCAGTCTCTGGGGCTTGCAGGTACACAGGTAAGTTACCAGCATTCAGCAGGAAGCTCCCATGCAGAGTAATTAAATACTTCAGGTAAATCTTCCAAACACTTCAGAATTCCTTTTAGACCCTAAAAACAAGCCAGTTGTGAAACTAATAAAATGGTTTCGCTTTATCACTTCTTGCTTTATAGAAATTTATAGGCATGGGAACTCTGAGCAAACTTGTCTGGGGTAGAGGCTGATAGGTGCATTAGTAAATTCCTCCAGTGAGGTGGATGGGATCACCGGGTGGGTGATGGCAATAGAGGAGAACTCATTGACAGATGTGCACAGAGGCAGCAGGATATTTTGTAAACAAAGAAAAATTCTGCAGTCAGTTTTTCAAGCCAAATTTCTTCCGAGGTCCCCATGCCTGAGTGGATGTTGCAACTGACTCCAGATGGAAATAGAAAAGCTTAAATCCCTTTCCACGGGATCGTATTATTAGGTGAATGTGGCCAAGTAGGGTTGGTTTGCAGTGTTCCGATGTACTTGAAAGAAACATAGCATCCAAGTGTTTGAAACTTGGTAAGAATATCAAGACGTAAAACAACACTATTAATGATATGTGTGTGTGTGTGTGTGTGTGTGTGTATATATATTTATTTAAGATCAAGAGTTGTACAACTGTTTTTTTTTTTTATTGTTGCATTTCATTGCACTGTGGCAAAGAACTCTGGTTAGAAGTTTAAATACTAAGATTAAATACTAAGATTCATTACACAGAATAAATCCAAATTTTAGCAACTATGTGATTTGGAGAAAAAATCTCAGTTGCTCTTTAAGTTTGCTAAACATGAAGTTAAAATAACTTGATGAATAATTGTTAAAAGGGTAACTAAGAATGCACCATGTTTGTAGTTTCATAAAGTGTCAAGTGCATATTATGAGACTAGACATTCATGTACTTTAGCCTACAAGTCTGTAATAAAGCACAGGGAATTGCATATTAAACTGTTTTTGTACAGGAATGGTTTTGCACAGAAAAGTGAGATAATTTGACTTGTATTTTAAAATGTCATTTCAGATTGGCATGGAAAGGGAATCTTTAAGAGGCTACTAAGGTATTTCATATAAGAGTCAGGGTGGCTGAATAAGTGTGGTCCCGATAGGGAATTGGTGGTATTGAAGGGCATAGTGAAAGGTGACCCACTTAAGATACTAGCAGGTAAAAATAGACAAGTGTGTTTTCTAGATTTTTCTTTTTTTTTTTTTTTTTAACATTAGCAGTGAATAAATACAGCTTGGGAAGACAGGGTGAGAAATAAGTTTCGAAGTGAAAGACAAATAAAGAAACAAAAGTCTCACAGTGCTCGATTTGAGTTATTTACTGATACCTGAAAGAGATTGAGTAGGTGATGCTATATACCATGGACAACAGAACAGCTGAAGCATGGTTTCAGCATATTGATAGACTTTTTTTTTTTAATGATTTATTTATCTATTCATACAGAACTGGGGTACAGGCCAGATTTGCAGAGGGTGAGAGGATTCACCAGAAACAGAGCGGGGAGCTGAACAGGCAGATCGACAAGGTACACTGCTGAGGGGAGCAGCAGGCGGGTCAGGAGAGGTCTGCCACGCCATGTGGATCTCCCCCCTGGGCAGGGCAGGCAGGGGATCGAACTCACACGGAGTTGGCTTAAGCTTCTTTAGTGCAGTGCTTTAACCCGCTGCGCCACCAGGGAGGGCCCAATTGATAGACTTTAAATGACCATTCTTGGAGACCCTCAACCTTATGTTGTAAGGATGGGTAAGACAAGGAAAAATGGTCAAGCACTGGGAGCCAGCCTCTTCCAACTTTCCTTTGCCAAGAACAATAGAGCAACCAGCCTAGCAACTGAGTCAGAAATCACCATATTGTCATCTCCCCCCATACTGAGTGAGGTTGTGATTCTGTGGAATGCTGCACTTGTCTATCATAGGGTTTATCAAGCTGTGTTGTAAAACTTTCCACTAGATGGTATATTCTGTAAAGGCAGTGAGTATATCTTGCTCATGGTTCTATATCCTGAAACTGACCCAGGCAAATAGTACACTTTGAAATCAATATTCGTATAATCAAAGAAGAAAGCTGAAACTTGAGAAACTGCATGGATAGCCTACAATATTAGCCCATTTCACAAATCTGTTAGTAGGCAGAATGAGGGGCACCCCAAAGCCCCCCAAATCTGCCTGCTCTAAATAGGTTCTGCCATCCATCCATCAAGACAAAACATACTCTAGTGTATAAGGCCTTTAGTGGAAAAGAACTCTAATAATTAGTATGCGATAGAGATATGAGAAAGCACTCAAAGTTACCCAACTCCTCGTGGGAAAATGCCGTGCAAAACAGGGTTGACCCAAAACTGGGCAGTTGATGTCCAAAAACCTGCCACACGCCTAAGGCATCATTTGGCAGAGACCCATAGGAAAAGGGCAGAAGGGGCCAGGCAAGCGTGGAGGGAGAAGATCAAAATCAAGATCAAGGCTGCCATGGTCAGCTTCCCCACGGCCCTCTCACCTATGTCTGTTTCAAGTGTCTCCTTCCATATCCCCATAGTCTCTGCTACAAGTCCAAGGCTGAAAAGCAGGGCAGCTTCTTCACATGTCTTTCTGCCCCAAGTCCTCTTCCTCTTCCACCTCTCTGGGCTGCATCTCCTGTGGCTTCTCTCAGTCCTTTTCCCCAGTCTTTATCCTCGCTTCTCTTCCTGCCCAGCTCCACCCTTCCTTAGGGTAGGGCAGGGAACTTACACTGCTATATTATCACAGCTTCCAATCTGTGATGGGTGGAGTTTGAATAAGTGCTGTTCTATCAATACTTGGCCTTTGGTGTATCTAGGCTTTGTGACATTTTATCCATAAAGTTAGAAAAAATGCATGACAGAAAGAATGATAGAAAAATTCTTTCTCTCATGTTCTCTCTTCTTTCTCCTTTAAGTTATAGAAAGCTATAGCTGGGGGAAAAAATCCTCTAAGATGAAGACTACAAATTCAAAATTTCAAATTTTAGTTCATCTTTAAAAAGAAAAACAACATTGTAGCCCCTCCCTCATTCACAACTAATCTACTGTGCTACCAGCACTTTCTTATGCAAAGTGCCCACGGCATGCATATTCATCACCTGCCCCTGGATCCATTCTGGTGAGTTATCTATTGCATCCTGCATTTCATTATTGGAATTACAAGTCATGCAATGTATCCTTTTGTGTGTAAATTTCTTTCTTCTTGCTATGCAAATTCAATGCCACTTCTATTAATTTGGCAGACAGAACTGGTAAATTTACAGAGGGGTATTACATCTCTAATTAAATCAATATAAAACATGCCTGGAAAAGTTTTGTATTTGATATTGATGGTGATTTTGTATTAAACTTATGTATGTCCTTAATCATAAGCCTCAGTTTTTGTGATTAATGAAATAAATATAATACCTACATTTTATCTGGGCAAGGCCTCCCTGATGGTCTAGGGGCTCAGTCTCAGTACTATTACCTCTACAGCCTGAATTCAATCCCGGCTAAGGAGTTAGAACACATATGGTTTAGCAGACTTCTCCTGTCGCATCTGCTGCACACCTTAACAGTGTATTTTAGTAAATCCATCTGTTCTGTTTCCCACTTTGTCTCTGGTGAATCCTCTCACCTTCCCCTGACCCTCACACTTCTTGCCTACACCCCAGTTCTCCTATGCAAAAAGTTAAAAAATAAATAACCTTGTGGGGCATCACTTAAAAAAATAGTTTATCCTTCTCATAAAGATCCTGTAAATAAAATAATTTTATTTGACATCCATGATTAAAATAATTACTTTCCTTATAAATCACTGGATTTTTCTGAGTGAGAGAGAGGACTTGTTTAACTCTAGTTTGAAAAAAAAGGCCTGGCTAGGAGTTTCCGCAATGGTCAACCACACCTTGTTTAGTTAATGATATCTATGGAGACAGTTACCTCTGTAAATTTTGAAAAGGATTAGTTGTCTAGAATTAGAATAACATCTGCAGTTATACCAGAAAGGTTAAAATTACAAAAGTGATCAATCCTTATCCTTCAGGATGTAAGCTGAGTAACAGCTGGGTTTGAGAAGAAAAGTTGTATCCATATGATTAAATTTCATAAATGATCAGGCGCAAGATGAGTAGTTGACCACTGCTGAACTCTTAGACCAGATTTTTATTGCCAACAAACCTTGACTGTAGAGCAACAGGTTCCCCTTGTCACTCAAGCAAAATCTGTGATTTATAAGAAAATTTTCAGGATATGCAATCAATAACCAACTTAAGCTCCCGGTATCTGTATTGGAATCAGTAAGAAATATGTCACCAATTCAAATGTGTATCAGGCCAATGGATGTGAAAAAACACCCCTGAGAACCCACTTTCAGCATGATTGAGACTTTTGAAGTTAAATGTGGGCAAATGTCTGTCCATGCTATCAGGTTTGAAAAATATTGGACATTTTGGAACACAGTAACTCTCTTCCTTCTCTATGTTTGCTTTTCTTACACCATTAAATCTGTTGTGTGAAAGAATCATATTTGGTAATTTAAGCTCTCATCTTAAGAGAAGTTCAAAGTAGGTGTGGAGTAAATGTTGTGAAAGGAAGCCAGAAATCAGAGTTAGTGTAACAAGTCCAAGTCCCAGACATAAAAGTCAACAGCATTAGCAAGAAACACAGGCAAACAGAAAGTGTGGATGGAGCCTTCATGGTTCATGTCACTGGGAGCAGGAATAAAACAAGCAGATGGTAATATTGGAAGGAAAAGAGGAAACATAAAAAGAGGTCCCATTTGACTTTTTTCATGAGAAAAAAAAAAACTTTTGGATTGTTTTTTACTCAGTAAGTTAAGCATTAAAAATCATGATGAAAATGATACCACGAAAAAGACTATGTAAAAGCACAGAAGAACTTAAAAATGGGTGTCAGGCAATTCTATCAAGTATATACATACACATTTGCCTAGAGCAAACACTGCTGCCCAAAATTAGCAAAGTTGCATATATTGAAATCTTACAGTTGAGGAGATATCAGTTTATAAATGTATTTAGTTTAAACAGAGGCAGTGAGTCAGAAACAAAATGCAAAACAAAATTGAAAACTAAGATTTTTTTCAAAATAATAACTGAGGGTTTTTCAGTTGTTAATGTTTACATTGTTTTTTTTTATCAACATCTCCTAGTCGATTGTTAGAGATTTTATTGATACATGAAAATGTTTTCTAAGTCATCATGTTTTGGAAAAACCCTAACTTAAGTATTGCTTTCCCTGCACATGAATTATTTCTGCAGCATGCTCCCAGCAGAATGATGGACACTGAGGCCGCACAGTGAATGGCACTTGGACCAGCCTTCAGTGGTGCAGGCCATTCTATAATTAAATTAGTCTGTTCACTTAAATACCTTCAGATTTACACTGGGACACATCATCCATATGAAAATCTATAAATGATTCAACTACAAATGTTCAGCAGTCCCATCCATAAATTCAGGCATTATTTCCTCTGAGAACACCCTCCCTGATGTTCTATATTGGGCTACTCCCATACTATCAGTTATTATGGAAGTTCTTCTCCATGTTCCCCCTAGAAAATATTCAAAGCAGTCTGAATTGTGCTTTCTCTTTGCCTGCTACTGTCCCCCAAACCACTCAATATAAGCTATAAGTATGAATGATGATCTGAATGAGCCAATAAATTAGTGTAATCTTAAACTAGACTTCCATTTCAATAATGAAATGTATGCAAAATAAATGAGCCAGTTTTCTTTGGCCATATTTTCTTTAATATCCTTAGAAATTAAATATTGTTAATTTGTATTTGAATTTTTTTTAAAAAAA
>NW_004567111.1:55501761-55508481 GCF_000260355.1 Condylura cristata | reverse complement strand
TATATATATATATATGAACAAGTTTATACATTTTGAATACTTCTTGCAGGTTATTATGAAAATATTTTCTATCTCGAATAAGGGATTAGTTGTCAGAAATCTGATATGTTCAGCAGCAGAAAGAATCTTGATTTTCTGATGGAGGGGGATTTTTCTGTGCAAGATTAGTCATAACTTGTTCTTATAAAAACACTCAAGAAAGGGATAAGACACATTCTTCCATAATATTGCAGAGAAGCAAGTTTAGAACTTAAAGATTAATTACCTCATTGTTTTATTAATATACCATTGTTAACTGAGCTTCTCAGTTTAAATTACTAATTGGAGGATTCCTATCACAGGTTTGAGCTACTTTTCCTCTGAAGAATGTTCATTTCAAAACTTGTTGAACATTGGCCTCATTAAGTTACCACTTCATTCACTACAGCTGTTACTTCATAATCTCTTTCTTCATAAGGATTTCATCCAGCAGAGACATTTTCTGTTTTATAATTACTGTCTCCTACAACAAAGACCAAAATTGACAATAGCGCAACCCTGGGACTGTCCTTACTTAAAAATGATGAGGTACATTCAGTGAAATGTAGACATTTTACTGGGATTAATGGAGTGGGTTGTGCTTCAGAAATAGAAAACTTGCAAGACCTTTTATAGTTTCTTAAAGTGAACTACATTTTCTCAAAAAATTTAACTTCTCTTGAAGTCACTTTAAGTGGATCCATTCATCTTGGTTATCCTTACACTGGGTAACTTAGTTTGGGGTGTTATTTTCAGAAATGTTATGGTTTCAAATAAGAGAAAATTGTGTTCAAAACCTAAAATCAAATCTTTGTTCTACTTCTTCTGAATTTAACAGTGAGTTCAGTGGCCTATGGCACGAGTATTGATTTATCTGTTAGTAACTGACCCAAAAATTGAATTAGAATAAGCTGATGAGTAGGATCATTGCTAGGAAACCAGAAAAAGTGCATCAGCGCTCCATTTATAAAGGTTCCACATGGGTGAGCAATGGGCTGTGCCTGTGCCTGCTGCACTGTTTGAAGGAGAAAGTTCTTCCCCCTCAGGGCATCTTGGAAGGGTGTTAAATTTTTGAGAAGTCTTGGTTTCAGGAAGCCATGCATTTTTTTGTTTTCCTTAAAGCAGCCACTATTCTTGAAATTGAAGAATTAATCAAGGAGATATGAAAAATAATGGAAACTAGACAAAGGACAGTATTGTTCTTTTTTTTTTTAAGATTTATTTATGCATACAGAACTGGGGTACAGGCCAGAGGTGCAGAGGGGGTCAGAGGATTCCCCAGCGACAGAGTGGGGAGCAGGACAGGCTGACTGATGAAGTACACTGCATAGGGGAGCAGTGGGCGGGTCATGATTGCTCTGCTGTGCCATGTGGGTCACCTCCGGGGTGGGGATCGAACTCATGCTAAAGTGACTTTAGCTTCTTAGTGCTGTACTTTAACCCACTATGCTGCCAGGGAGGGCCCAGGACAGTACTGTTCTTAATCACATGTTTATGAAAACCCAGATTCCTGATGAGATAAAGAATACTCACCACTCACACTTTAAAGATGATTTAAAAAATAATAATAATAATTAGGAAAAAACAAGCTCACAACTGTACACCAGGTAACAAGGAAATGAAGCACACAGGAGTTTGACTCCTGTGGAAACAGTGACCCCTGGGTGCTCCATAGAGTTCTCGCTGACCTGATTAGTTTCTGCATTTCCCAAAAATCTGGAGGGGTCAAAAGGCAGAATAAAGATAAGGTTTCTGACTTCCCTCAACTTTTAAACACCTATACTAATTTAGCAGCTATGGCCCCTCTCACTGGTGTTCTTTCTGTCCTTCTAGATTTTTCCTCTAAAGTAGTTTCTCTGCAGGTATTCCAGGTTATAATATTTATGACAAATTTATGATTAGCAGAGTTCTGTCTCTCCTATGACCTGAGCTGAGGGGGTCATACTACACCAATTCTGCAAAGACTTCTCCCTGAGAAAAATCAGAGTCTGGAAAAAAAAAAAAAAAAAGCCTTGGAACAATAACAATACTAACTTGCTGTAAGGAAAATGAGTTAACTAAAGCACCTGCGGTACTGCTTTCCTCCCAGATTTCATTACCCATGTGCGATAACATGTTATACCGCAAAAAGCACTTGGGAACAAGCACAGGGCATATACCTACATTATGGACACTCAGCTGAGAAGTTAGAGAGCCGGGGGCATGCACGTGTGAAAATACAGATGCCTGGGCCAAGAGGCAAGTGATTAAGTGGAGTGACAGAAATCAGAGAGAAACCACAGAGAGAGTGTGGAGATGGCAGGGACTGGGGGTTCAGTGCTGCCTGCTTCCCTGCCTAGTATTCTGGTCTCCTGCTTCATCATTAAAGGTCTGTCAGATCTACTAAGGGCTCCCAGATCCTTATCCACCTGCTTGAGTCAAAGTGAACCTGCCTGGTCTGAACGGTTGCCCTACACTTGTGACAAAAAACAGAGCATTCCATATTCCTTTAAATTCAGCTACATTCACAATCAGTCTGTGGCAGAATTTAACCTCTCTATCAAAATGCTCTTAACCATGTTCCTGAAAGGCACAGATCAAACTCTTGTCTTTTTTTAAATACCAGTCCAGGTGCTATCTGGAGTGTTGGGGATGTTGATCTATTGAAGGTAATACATGTAATGAGTACAAGATCTGGGACATAAATGCCCATATGGAAGAAATCAATTTTGTTTTCAAGTAATGGAGTGTAATTTCTATCTTGTCATGCCCCAATCCCAACAGCTAGTAGGGAGTTAGGTTTAGTCACTTCCAAATGGACACCACCCCCCCCATTCTCTGAGGGCTCTCAGCTAGTGTGGCAGGGCCAAGCTTTGCTAGCACAAATGACTGGCCTTATTTCCAATCTCCACAGGTCGGGGAGCCAGCCCAGTTAGATCTTTAGATCTTGTCAGGGTAACCATTCTCGGGTAAGGGAACTTAGGCACACCAAGGTTTTTTTTTTCTTTCTTTCTTTTTTTTTCTGCATACTTCTTCAGTTTTAAGGAATTCTCTAGGGCTGCCCCAGGCCCTAGCTCTTCCCAACATCATGAGTCAGTATCATCAGGTGCTTCTGTACCTGGGCACAGGACACTATTGTGATGGTTTGTTGATTTTGCACACTGCACCCAGCACATGAAATCCTTACCTCCTGAATATTCAAGTTTTCTGGAAGCTGGGGGTTATCTATCACAGCTGTAGGGTAAATGAAGCTTGCTTAGGCTTTATACCCTTGGCCTCTGTGGCTCTCACCTGTGGCCTTGAATGCAGGAGGTGCTTGGGAGCATGGGCTCAGGGTATGCATGCCTGAGGATGGACACCTGGAATGTGGTGTAGGCCTCCATAAGTGGGCACAGCTGAGCCTGGAGGCTGACTGTATAAATGTATGTGGCAGAGAACATCTACAAGAGGAAGAAATCACCAGATGATGCCAGAGAGAGCCTAGAGCAGAGATTCGCCAGGGGCTGGGAGACCTACCAACCTCCCAGCACCTGCCCTCTCGCACTTGGCCTGCCCTGCACCAAGTTGCCTTACTACAAAAGGTGTACTAAGATCATTAAAAGCCTGAAAAAGTCATCGAAGACTCCAGGACTCTCCTTTATTCGTCTGCCTGGATTCATAGATATCCTGTTCTGCGCCTTCCTGCCACTAAAACAGCCTAACAGTAAGCTATAAAATAGCACTGATCTTATCCTTTTCTGAAATAGACCTATGTATTAGCTGTGAAGTATTATAATAATTCTGAAGGAAAAATTTAACCATCGGCAGAGAGAAATTACTATATAATCAGTTGCCTCTGTCTCTATTTTATAGCATTATACACTAAGTACTTTGAGATCCTGTTTTTTTGTTGTTGTTGTTGTTGTTGTTTTTAATTTTCATTTTGTGATAAACATAGATTCACATGGAGTTGTAAGAGATCCAAGTTACTCTATACACAGTTTCCCCCCCCCCAATGGTAATATCTGACAAAACTTTAATGCAACATCAAAACTAAGATACAAGTGTGAATGTAGTCAAGACACAGAAATTTCCATCACCAAAGGAACCCTGTTTTGTACTTCCTGTACCAGCCCCTCCCTTACCTCTGGGAACCACTAATATATTATACTCTATAATTTTGTCATTCCAGTAATTTTATATAAGTGGAGTTTCTATAAACTCCAGTGTATATAATGCCACAGGAACCTCCCTGGTGGCACAAGGGAGCTATTGGCAGCCACTGCAACATGAGTTTGATGTTTGGCCAGGGAGGTGACCCGCATGGCACAGCAGACCTCTCCTGGCTTTCCCACTGCTCCCCTCAGCAGTGTATTTCATTAACTCTGCTATTCTGCTCCCTCTCTGTCTCAGGTGAATCTTCTCACTCTGGCCTACACCCCAGATCTTGTATGAATAAATAAAATCTTAAAAATAAAGAAATGTAGTCATAGATAATGAACCTCATACCTAATAATTTGTGATACATCTATGAATACCATCATATGTATTAATATGCATATGCATAATATGTATAGTATATCATATATAATATGTAATGAATGTTATAAATATGTAAATAAATATCTAACATTTTATGACACATTAATTTTTTCTCTCAGCATAACTCTATGGAGATTCATCCAGGCTGTTGCATGTATACATGTAACTTTGTAATACTGAGTTATATTCCATGGAATAGTTAGATCTGTTTGTTTAACCAACCATTCACCCACTGACACACACTAGGATTGTCTCCAGGCTTGGGCTATTATGAAAAAAAACTGTTATAGATATTCACATACAGGATTTCACATGAAAAAGAAGTCTTCCTTGCAATGGGATAATTGCCTGGTAAAGCAAATGCTTCTTCCTGTAGTAGTTAGTGCTTACTTTAAAAAACAAAACAAAACAAAACAATTTCTGGCTTATTTTTCTAGGTGTGTTATTTTACTTTCTCTGTAACGATGTCTGACACCTCAGTTTCTCTGTGCCCTCTTCAGGATTCTGTGATGCCTCTATTTTATCTTTTCTATACTAATGGATGTGTACAGATATCTCATTATGGTTATAATGTGCACTTCACTAATGGAGGGTGAAGTTCCTTTCAGGTTTTGAATTGCCTCAATAAATCCAAAGCGAAGTGGCTTTTTAAGCCTTGTAACAATTTTCTAACTGGATTGTTTCTACACTGTTGAATTTTGAGATTCCGTCATATATTATAGATACTACTGATTTGTCAAAAATATACTTTACAATTTTTTTCACCCAAACTATAAATTGTATTTTTATTATCGTAATGAGTCTTTTGCAAAGCAAAACATTTTAACTTTGATGAAGTCTAGTTTATCAAGTTTTGCTTTATGTAGTCTTATACTTTAAATATCAGCTCTAAGAATCTTTTGCCTGGCAGAAGGTATAAAAGACTTTCCCCTGTTTTGTTTTGTTTTTAATAAAAGTAATACATAGAGGATACATTTTAAGTTAATTTTGTTTAATATTTATTTATTTATGCATACAGAGCTGGGGTGCAGGCCAGAGCTGCAGGGGTGGTGAGAGGATTCACCAGAAGCAGTGTGGGGAGCAGAACAGGCAGATCAGCGAAGGACACTGCTGAGGGGAGCAGCGGGCGGGTCAGGAGAGGTCTGCTGAGCCATGTGGTCACCTCTGAGACTGGGGATAGAGCTATCACCTCCAGGGCTGGGGATAGAGCTCACGCTGAAGTAGCTTTAGCTTCTCGGTTCTCAGTTCTGTGCTCCAACCCGCTACACTACTAGAGAGGGTCCTTAAGTTAATTTTTATTAATTTATGTCCATTTATTCTCTTGTGAACTTTTCTAAAAAAAGGCTAATATATTTATGTGGGTGTATTTCTGAGTTCTCCATTCTGGCTCATTAATCTCCATGTCTAGTCCTCTGCCAATATAGCACAGTCATGTTTATTTAGCTACATAAGTCCTTAAAATCATGTAGAATATTTTTTTCCATTTTATTTTTTGCCAAAATGATTTCATTTCTTCTAGTTATTTTTCCTTTCTACTGATCACCAATTAATATAATTAAAACATCACTAATATTAATGAGGGTGCAGAGGAACTGGGTTCCTCATATATGTTACTAGAGAGGCAGAATAGTACAATTGCTCTGGAAAAGACCAGCATTTTATATGTATATATAAGCTTGTAACTATCTATAGCAAAATTCAAAAAAAAAAAAAAATTGTATAGAACAATGTCAAAAACATTATGTCATTGATGTTAGTTGATCTCAAGATCGGGCACTATTTGTTCTCCTGAGGGCAGTTTGTATTTTGGCTTTTGATCAACCAAGATAATCAGAGAAGCAGGGATCAAGCGCAGGGGTGCTCTTTATTGTGGTGTTGGTGAGTGCATTGTTTTCTGTGTTGATTATTTGTGATAACACACTGCCCCCACAATTTTATCAGGGGAGGCCCTATATTCTACCACTCTGCATTCATTCCAGGGTAGAGGCACTTGCCTCCAGCCTTACATTTTTCCATGCTTTGGAAACATTTCACCTGTGATGCAGCTATTATTCCATCATATCGCTTCTGTTTTGGCCATTCCTCTTTCCTCATTTATTTGTATTTACTTATTTATCTTGTATTCATATGCAAACAAGAACTGGAGTATAGGCCAGAGGTTCTAGAGAGTGAGAGGATTCACCAGAAGCAGTGTGGGGAGCA
>NW_004567111.1:55492345-55501661 GCF_000260355.1 Condylura cristata | reverse complement strand
TTTTACAGTGAGATTTGTAGGGTTTCTTAGTAGTTAGACTTTGTCTGACCCTTTATTTAGTTTCCTATGTTCTATATGTAAATGATACCATCTGGTGTTCATTTTATTTCCTTCTGACCTTTTTCCTTTAGCACAATCCCCTCCAGTTCCGCCTGCGTTGTCACAGAGTTTATCTTCTTTGATAGCTGAGTAGTATTCCATTGTATAAATATACCACATCTTCCTGATCAGTTCATCTGCCTTTGGATATAGGTTGTTTCCATAGCTTGGCTATTGTAAACAGTACTTCAATGAACATAGGAATTCACATCCCACTTCAAAACTGTGCTTTTGTATTCTTCAGGTAGATTTCTAAGAGTAGGATAGCTGTGTCACATAGCAGATGCATTTTTAGTAATTTTAGAAACCTTCATACTATTTTCCACAGGAGCTGGAGTAGTCTATTTTTCTATTAGCAGTGGAAGAGGGCTGTCTTTTCTCCACATCTTTTGCCAAATACATGTTCTGGTCTTTTGCAACGGTCCATTCTCACATGTGTGAGGTAGTATCTCCTTGTGGTTTTAATTTGCATTTCCCTGACAATAAGAAGGGATGACAATTTTTTCATGGGTCTTTTGACTGTCACTATGTCTTCCTTGGAGAAGTTTTTATTTAACTCTTCTGTCCATATTTTGAGTGGTTTGTTTTCCTTTTCTTGAGATTTTCACACTGGTGATATTATGATATGTAAATATTTTCTCTCATTCAGTAGATCAGTAGAATTTATTATATTTTTGTCTTCGTGATTTTTTGCTTTGTTTTGTTTTTGCTGTGCAAAAGCTATTTTAAGATGTAGCCACTGTTGTTTATATTCTTTTCTTTACCTCACTGTTGGAGACAAATTCACCAAGATATCTGTTAAATCTAAGTGCTGAAATGTTTTGCCTATTTTTTTCTGTGTGTTTTATGTTTCATGTCTTATATCCAACCAACTCTTTCATCATTTTTGAGTTGGTTTTTGAGTAAAGTGAGATAGTGGTCCTAGTGTAATTCTTTTGCATGTGATGATTGTACAGTTTTCCCAATATCATCTACTGAAGAGATTTTCCTGTCTATAGTACATATTCTTGGGTCCTTTGTCATAAATTCACTTTCCACATATGTGTGGGTTTATTTGTGGTCTCTCAATTTTATTTCATTGTTTTATGTGTCTTTTTTGTTCCAATGCCATACTATTTTAATATAGTGTGATTAATTTTAGTATAATTTGAAATCTGGGAGTATAGTACCACAAATTCTCTTCCTTTTTGTACTAGAACATACTAGAACATGTATTTGGCAAAGATGTGGAGAAAAGACAACCTAAACTGATTTATTTTCTTAGTTTTTCAGGGAAACTTTTATGATTCTACACGTATATTATCATTTCATCTACAGATAATGCAAGTTTCTTATTTTCCAATTTATTATATTTCTCTTCTTTATTGTTCTAGTTAGGTCTTCCAGTGCTATGATGAATAGTAGTGGTGAGATTATATATTCTTCTATTGTACCAGATCTTAGTAAAAAAGCTTTCAGTTTTTCATCATTGAGAATATTACATGTGGGTCTTTCTTATATGTTATTATATTAAGCTATATTCTATTTATCCCAATTGTGTATGGATTTTCTATGTAAATTGAAATTGAATCTTATAAAATGTTTTCTTAGCATCTATTGAAATGATCAGATGGTTTTGATCTTTTGGTGGTTGATGTGGTGAACTATGTAGATTTTTAGATATTGAACCATCCTTGTATTTGCCAATATAAATTCCATTTGGTCATGCTATATAATCCATTTACTGCATTGTAGGATTTGGTTTGCTAAAATGTTTAAGGAATTTCATATCTATGTTTTAGGCACTGTCTTTCTTTAATTTTAGCATAAGAATTTTATTGGCCTCAGAGGAGCTCTTTGGAAATCTTCCTTCTCTCAAACCTTTGGGACAGTTTGATAAGGGCAGGTATTATTAGTTCATATCTGAATGTTTGAGAGATTCACTTGTGAAATCGTGTGGTCCTGTGCTTTGGGGTTTGCAAGTTTTGATTACTGTTTTAATTTACTTGCTTGTGATTTATTTGTTCAGGATTTCTATTTCTTCCCTATTTCATTTCAGATGATTTTATAATTCTAACAATTTGTTATTTAAGTTATTAAATTTGTTGGCTTACAAATGTTCATGATAGTGTCTTTTTATCCTCTAAATTTCTGTGTGCCTGTTGTAGCTTCTCCTTTCTAATATTTTATGCTATTTATTTGAGGTTTCTCCTTTTTTTCTTGTGTCTAGGTTAGTCTATTTTTTTTTCAAAAACCTATCTTTTGTTGTAATATTTCTTTTGGAATATCTTTTATTTCTTTTCATTAATTCCTGTTCTAATTTCTACTATTTTCTTTCTTCTGCTGGCTTTGGTTTAGTTATTTTCCTAGTTCAAATGGTTGAAATAATATTATTTGAGCTCTTTCCTATTTCTTCATATGGGCCTATGTTATATTCTTTCAAACTAGTTCTCTTGTTATGTCCTGTATATTATGGATAATGGTATCTTAATTTTTTTAAAAAAATATTTATGTATTTATGCATACAGAACTGGGGTATAGGCTAGAGGTTCAGGGGTGGTGAGAGGCTTTACCAGAGACAGAGTGGGGAGCAGGCTAGGAAAATCAATGAAGTACACCACTGAGGGGAGTAGTAGGTGAGACAAGAGAGGTCTGCTGCACCAAGTGGGTCACCTCAGGGGCAGAGTATCAAACCCACACTGAGGCAGCTGCAGCTAGTTTGCAGTGCTGTGTCCTAACCTGTTGCACCATCAGGGAGGACTGATATCTTAACTTTCATTTGTCTCAAGGCATTTCCTTACTTCTTTGATTTCTTCATTAAACCAGTAGTTTTTCAGTAAAACATTTTTCAATTTCCAAATATTAGAGGGATCCCCTACTTTTTCCTATAGGTGTTTTGTACCTTGATATATTTATGGTGGCATAACATGCATGATATGATTTCAATCTTCATGAATTTGTTGCTACTTGTTTTGAGACCCCACATATGCTCAGTCCAGGAGACTATACCATGTGAAAATGAAAACATCTATTCTTCTCTTTTTGAGTGTAAGGCCTTAAGTGATATAACACTTTGCTAAAGCTAGTATGTCCATATTCATCTTCTAGTCATTAATGTATCCATTGATAGAGTGGTGTATTGATATCTCCTACCACAAATGTGTTTCCAATGTTGGTAGTAGTTGCCTAATATATTTTGGAATTCCTTCATTTGCTGAGTATGCATTAATGCATATTATCTTCTCCTATACCTTTAATCATTACATTGTATCTTAATACCATTTTAACTGAAAATCAATTCTGTCTGATATAAGTGTGGAGGTCTATCTTCCTTTTGGTCCAATTTACTTCTATGTTTATTTTGTTTTCCAGCTCTTTATTTAGTACAAATATATCTTTATATTTGGAAATTAACTGTGTCTCTTAGAGACAGCAAAAAGTTGGGTGATGTTTCTTATCTAACCAGAAACTGTGCTTTTAATTGGTAGTTTAGTTCATTAACATATAGAGTTGTTATTAATATATGGAGAATCTGTTGCTCATTTTGTCAGGTATTGCAGTTCCATCCATTTCTCTGTTCCATTTATTGTGGGACTTCCTCTTTTTTTATTTTAGATATGAGAGTTCCTTTCAATGTTTCTTGGGATGAGGTTCTAGTTTTTGCAAATTCCTTCAGTTCCTGTTTCTCTGAGAAGGTTTTTATTTCTCCATCCTATCTGAAAGAGAGACTTACAAAACAGAGTATTCTTGGCTGGCAGTATTTATTTTCAAGTTTTTCTATCATGTCATTCCATTCTCTTTGGCCATAGTGATTCTCCAGAGAACTTTGCTGTTAGCTTGTTTGGAGTTATTTTATGGATTATCTGGTTTTGTTTTGTTTTGTTTTTGTCCCTTGCCAATTTAAATATTCTTGCTTTGTCTTGAACTTTCAGAAATTTCCTTACCATATATCTTGTTGTCAGCCTCATTCCATTTTGGTGCATAATGTTCTTTCAGCTTTGTGGATTTATATATTTAATCCTACTGCCAGGTTCAGGAAGTTTTTCTTTAATATTTTTTAAATATAGTTTGTGTTCTCTCTCTTCCTCTCATAGACTATCTATTATATTACTTTTCCTCAAGGATTTGAATAGTTTTTAATGTATTTTATCACAGTTTTGCTTTGTTTCTCTTTTTCCTCTATCTGGCTTCTTTCTGTATTCATGCATCAAGTTCAGTGATTCACTCTCCCATTTGGTTTATTCTACTTCCATGGCTTTCTAAAATATTGTTTCCTTCTCTGTTAATCTTTTTAAATCCTGCAATTCTGTTATTTTCTTAGAATATCAATTTCAATCTGTTTATTGATATTGTTCTCAAGACATTTGTTATTGTGATTTTTTTTTAATATCTTTGATCTGCTTCTCTGTCTTCCTCAAACTTATTATTATGGCTAATTTGAGTTATTCATCCTAAAAAGAGTTGATCTGTGTGTTTGTGATTGGAATATTTACTTTCTGTCTGTGGTGTAGTATTCTCCTGAGAATGCATTTGAATGTTTGTTGTTTTCTATCTCCCCATCTTTTGCCTTCAGAATCACACTGTTGTGTGCAGGCCCTGTATTGTGCTGACATTTTTACTAGCAAGTTTTGGGGGTGCTAGTGTCCTGTGACATATTGGTGCTTGGCTGGAGGCTTGTGCCTCCTCCCTTAATAGGCTGGGTGACTAGGGTCCTTACTCATGTGTGTGTAGATGATGCAAAGTGAGTGTCCTTGGGGTATTCCAAGTGGATTTAGTAACTGTTATATGCTGGATTAGAAGTCTAGGGTCCTTAGCAGCTGATCTGCTTTAGCATCTTCTTTTATTTTCCTTTGTGGGTATCAACATACATGGGCACCTTGGCTCCTCTGTATGGTTCCTCCATCTTCCAAAAGTTTCTGTCTTCTGAATGATACCTGTTTTATTTTCCCTGGACTCCTGGTTAAGCCAGCAGTCATTATGTCCATGCCCCCTGTCTCAGACTACAACTTTCAAATACCTCACTACACCTATATCTTGTTCAATGAAGTATGACTCTCCTCTATGTCTCCTCTATGTAGCTGTTGTTAGACTCTAATTTCCAATGTTTTTACACCAAGTTGTGAAATTTTCAATCTAGTGTCCCTCTGAAGAGAAAATTAAGATTCCTCCTCTCTCACCAATTTGGCCCACCAAATTTCCTGATTGAAATATTTAAACTTAGAAAGTAAAACACCTAGCAACCCCACTGAGTGGGAGAAAATATTTGCGTACAATACTAATGACAAAGGACTGACTACAAAAATATACAAAGAACTGATTAAACTCAACAAAAACAAAGTGAACAACCCCATCAAAAAATGGGCAGGAAAGCTAAAAAGACACTTCTCCAAAAAGGATATGCAGATGGCCAACAGGCATATGGAAAAATGTTCAACATCACTTGTAATAAGGGAAATACAAATTAAATCCACAATGAGATACTATTTCACACCAATGAGAATGGCATATTTTAAAACAAATAGCAACAACAAATGTTCACAAGGGTATTGAGAAAAAGGAACTTTTCTACACTGCTGTTGGGAATGCAAACTGGTACAACCACTATGGAAAGCTGTTTGCAGGTTTCTCATGCTGCTAAACATGGAGCTTCCATATGACCTAGCAATCCCACTCCTAGGTATCTACCCAAAAACATTGACTCAAAAGGACATCTGCACCTCCACCTCCATGTTTATTGCTGCTCTTTTTACACTAGAGAAGACATGGAATCAACCCAAATGCCCAGAAGTAGATGACTGGATTAAAAAGATATGGAATATTGGAATATTACTCAGCAATCAAAAAATATGCTCATGCCTTTTGCAGCAACATGGATAGAGATGAAAGGGACCATGCTTAGTGAAATAAACCAGAAAGAAAAGGAAAAATACAGTGGATTTAACTCATAGCAGGAGTGTAAAGGATCAGGGTGGGAGGGTAGGAGAGAAACAAATGTAATAATATAAAAATGAGAACAAGAAACAACTATAAACCAGAGACATGGTATGGGGTGAAAAGGGAATGGGATAAAAACTGGGATGGGTATGGGCATGGGAATATGGTGATGGCACATGGGTGAACTGATGGTGGGAAGCCCATGGGGACTACAACTAAGATGGAAAAATGTACAAAATGAAGAATGGTGTAAAAAATAATTGAAAAAAAAATTCATGACAGAGTAAAATATAACCACACACAGATGTATATGTGGGAGAGATAAATGTTTATTTAAATTCTGACCTAGTTATAATTACAATAAATTATTTTTGCTATTCAAAAAAAAAAAAACTAGCTGTTTTGCTAACAATTATTTTCATAAATTGTGCACTAATTTTCTAAGGATTTTTCTGTATTTGTGTTTCTCTGTATATTGTTTCTTCATTTTGAACTTTTAATATGAAAAATATAGCTTTATGTGCTTTGAGTAGATTCCTAGGAGTGGAATTGCTGGGTCATATACCTACACCCCTATGTTTAATGCAGCACTTTTTACAATAAGTAAAACTTAGAATCAACTCAAATGCCCAAAATAAGATGATTGGATCAAAAAGAGGTGGTTTATATATACACTGGAATACCATTCAGCAATCAAAATTGATAAACTCAAGCCACTCACAGCACATTGGATGGTGCTGGCAAGGCTCACGCTCACTGAAATAAGTTGGAAGGAAAAGAAAAATACCGGATGGTTTCACTTATAGTAGGAATGTAGGGGAACCAAATAAGGGACCAGGAAAAAAATTTTAGTAAATTAAAAAATAAAGCTAACAGGCAACTACTACTCAGAGACACTCTTCAGGGGAGGGGGAGGAGAGGACTCGAAATAGGAGAGGGACTGTGTTCTTCCCAAGAGACTAGGATGATGGTGCTTTGGTGAATTGGTGATGAGAATTTTGTGGGGACTGCATCTGAAAAGAGAAACCATGCATTGTACAAAAAGCAAGAGCAGTGTAATATATATATATATATATGTGTGTGTGTGTGTGTGTGTGTGTGTGTGTGTGTGTGTGCATACACATTACATATGTATTATATATATACATAATTTAAAAATGCTTTTAAAAGGATATACTATTTTTAATAATATAATAGTTTATTTTTACATCATTTTGTGCATTTTTCCATCTCAGTTGTAATTTTCCTGGGCTTCTCATCACCAAATCAACTGTGTGCCATCATCATAGTACAGTGCATTTACCTCCCCCCACCATTTTGATCCCATTCCCCACTCCACCCTCATAAAATGTCTCTGGAATATAGCTGTTCATTATTATTAATATTTTCTCACCTGGTCCGTTATACTCCTGCTATGAGTGAAACCATCCAGTATTTCTCCTTTTCTTTCTGGCTTATTTCACTAAGTATGATCTTTTCCAGCTCCATCCATGTTGTTGCAAAAGGCATGTGTTTATTTTTTTGGTTGCTGAGTAATATTCCATTATGTATATATACCACATTTTTTTAATCCAGTCATCCACTTTTGGGTATTTGGGTTGTTTCCATGTCTTTCCAATTATAAATAAAGCAGCAATAAATATGATGGTGCAGATATCTTTTTGAATCAGTGTTTGTAGGTCCTTTGGGTAGATAGCTAGGAGTGGGATTGCTGGTCATATGGAAGCATGAAGTTTAGCAGTTTGAGAAAACTCCAAACAGTTTTCCATAGTGGTTGTACTAGTTTGCATTCCCACCAGCAGTTCAGGAGAGTTCCTTTTTCTCCACATCCTTACCAGCATTTGTTGTTGCTAGTTGTTTTAAGATGTGCCATTGTCACTGGTGTGAGGTGTTGTGTGGTTTTAATTTGCATCTCGCTTATTACAAGTATTGTAATATACTTTTACTACCAATATTACATCCCTGTGATAAATTCCATTTCTTTGTGCTCTATTTTCTTGGTAAAATATTTGAAAAAATGTTCATGAGTTTAATTCATTACATTTTTACTGAATTTTCCATCTAGATTTATGATTAAGGTAATATTCACTTCATAAAATTGACTGCATAATGTTCTTTTGCCATGTCCTCTCAATAGTCTGCCTTGATGTTTCAATAGAGGTAATTTTAAAAATGTTTAGTCTTGTCATTTTAAGGAGGGATCAGGAGAGACTAATTCAAATTCCTTTACATGCTATTAGCTTATGTTATTTTTAAATATTTTAATATAATTTTGATAAGGTATTATTTATTGATAAGTCTACTTAATTTATATTTCCAAATTTGTTATAATATTGTGTATAAAATGTTCTTGTTTTATAGTATCTCTGTGTTTGTTTTAGATTTTGTAGATTTTAGTATTGCCTTATTTTATTTCTTTACAGATGTTGAACTTTTTCCTGCTCTTTTTGTTCAGATCATGGCTTGATATTTTTAACTTTCTCTGAGAAAAGCCTAAAAATACATATCAGCTAAATATTTTTCTAAGTATGACAGTATTCAATATTTCTGACTTTTTCTTTAAATTTGCAAGACTTGTGTTTGTTTTTTCTTATATGCTGTTATAATTTCATAATCAATATTAATTAAATGTGGTAACATTTTTATCATGTTTTTCTGTTCACTATTTTCTCTCATATTGTATACATATTCTATTTCTTCTACCGGTGCTTATTTACATGTTTCTGAAGTAATAATCTGTAGCACTTTTAGTAATATATGTAGTTTATAAAGTCCATTAAAGGTGCTTGTATTCATATATAATTATTCTGCATTCTTGTTGAATGTTTATATAGCTGGATATAGAATCAAATATTGTTTGTCTCTTAGCAATTTGAAAGCTAATATTTCTAGTGTCTTCTGGTGTATATGATTGATGTTGTATAGTCTATTGAATAATTACTATTTTGATATAAGTATTTAAAATTATGCATTATTTGTATAACAATTTCCCTTCTATATTGGTATGGATTTTTATTTAATTTTGCATAGGAGTTGAACTGACTATATATTCCATAGCTTTTTTCATTCTCATCTTCTTAGCCATTTGTCACTGTCTCTATAAACATTCCTTTTGATCTTCTCTTTCTTTTTTTGGCATTCATTTTGTTTTCATTACAATTTGACTTTTCTGAAGCTTCAAATCTGTCTTCTACTTTATTTTACTGTTCCTTTCTGTTTTCAAAATTCTTGGACCATCTCTCAAATCTCTAATTTACTTTGGGGTTGAGTTATTTTGGAATTTGTGTTTATTAGAAGATATTTT
>NW_004567111.1:55482755-55492195 GCF_000260355.1 Condylura cristata | reverse complement strand
AGTTTTATATATATATATATTCTCCAGAAACCCTACTATGTCCTATTGTCCTATTGTGGACCTGTGAAGGTCTAGAGCTCCTTCTCTGAAGTATTGTGAATGTGATTTACCTTGTCACTACAGCATCACGTGTTTTATTTCAATTCCTCAGAAAATAGTCTGAGACATTGTTTTCATGTTCTCCTTAGACATATGGCCTAGTATCGATTATGTAAATTAAGGCACACACCCATACAGTGTGATTTAAACTAAATTGAGATGTTTTGAATGAGATGCTCACTCTTTCTTTCATTTAACCAAGTGAAGAGCAGCTCTTTAGACATGCATTGTGCAGGAGGTGCCTCTAACACTTGGCCATGTAATTCTTGCCACCATATTTCTGCTAGTTCTGTACTACAAACCACAACATGACTCCTATTTTATTTTTTCAAAGAAGTCACATTATCTGTCAGAGAAAGACAATAAATAGACAGGTATGGAGATACAGATGGTGAAATGTAATGTTCAAGTTATATAGAGACTAGATCTCAAATATAACTCATACATTCTTGACTAAAATTTGTCACTTTCTCACACAAATCACTTAAAGACTAACAAATTGATCTGAATTTTTTTCCTCTGCCTTATTTCCCTAGCCAGTCATTCAACAATATGTGACATTATTGCCTTTATGGTTTTTGAATCTTATTTATTTCCCATCTGAATCTAATGATCTTGTTCTGACATTCCCTCACTAGTCATCCTGGTTTAGTATCTATGTGATAATTAAACACTGCTTTAATGTTATTATTTTTTTGGTTTTTCCTAGAAGAACTGGGGTGTAAGTCAGTGTGGGGAGGAATAAGAGGATTTACCAGAGACACAGTGGGGAGTTAAACAGGCGAAATGTCTGAAATGCAATGCTAAGAGGAGCAGAGGGTAAGACAGGAAAAGTCTACTGTTCCATATGAAGTTTAGCTTTTGGCCATAGATGTGAGAGTGTGGAGATTTAACCCCTAAGTCACAGGGAGAGCCCCATTTTAATGCTTTTAAAGCTAACTCTTATAATGTAATGGATCAAACTTTTATAATGATGCCATCATTATGAAATCCTTAATATAGGTTTGACACTATTCAACATGTTTTAAATTTTTTTTATTTAATTTTCACAATGATTAAGTGCTTAACATGTCCTTATTTTCCATATTTTATAGTTAAGCAAACCATCCACCAAAAATGTTAAATAACCTTCCAAAGGCCATATAGTATGTAAGTGGCACTCTGACTTTAGAAATGTGCATATTTTTTAAAGATTCATTTATTTATGCATAAAGAACTGGGGTACAGGCCAGAGGTGCAGGGGCAATGAGAGGCTTCACCAGAAACAGAGTGGGGAGCAGAACAGGCAGATCGATGAAGTACACTGCTAAGGGCAGTGGGCAGGTCAGGTGAGGTCTGCCACACCATGTAGTCACCTCTGGGGCAGGTGAGGATTGAACTCATGCTGAAGTGGCTTTAGTTTCCTAGTGCTGTGCTTTAACCCACTGCACCACCAGGGAGATCCTTGAAGTCTTATTATTACACAACATAATTCATTCACTTGCATGTTCTCCATGGCAGTTTTCAAGCCACTACAGCAGAACTGAGTAGTTTTGACAGTGAATTTATAGCCCTTAAACAAAATATTCACTATTCTTGCTATTTACAGAAAAAGTTGACAACTACTGCTAGAGCGTAACTGCCCCCTGAAAGCAGTTCTGTCAGTATTGTTTTCCAAGCATTTGAGTGTGTATTTGCATAAGCTTTTATATCCCACTATGTGAAACTGTTAACAAGAAGGGGCACAAGACACTTCTGCATGTAGCTTTCATCAATTTTCCCCAATACTAGAAAGGAATGTCAGAATTCAAAGGGAACTCAGAGATGGTTCTCTTATTCACAGAATGAAAACAAAGAACCATTAACTAAGTTAATGGAAAAGTTAATGCCAGCCTTATGACTCTTTTTAAATCAGCTCAGAAGAGTGAGTATTAGCAATTAGATATAGGTGGTTTTTCCATGGGCATGTGAAAAGATACCCACTTATAATCACAGTGTTTTACACTATGGCAGTGTGTTTTACCCACAGCCTGCAAGGCAGATGTCTGTTGGAAAGATTATAAAGCAGTAGATTTTACCTGAAGATTATCAGGGTAACTTAAAACTATCCTGATGGCTTGATTAATGCTTTAATTAAACTACTTCAGGGAACTATTAAGTGTTTTCCTTAGGTAAGTTCTACAATGGTGTGACAATCCTTTCAAAACTTTAAGTAAAAGAAATATTAGAAATACAAATAAAAGAAATATTCCTCCTTTCTCAAAATTTTAATAGAATATATTAACTTAGATAAACACAAAAACACTGACCATGAAATATGGTTTGTAGGCTCAAGCAGATTATTTGAAGTGTTATATGGGAACACAAGTTAGCCATTTAGAACTGTAATTGTCCCATTAATGCAGCACAAATCCCTCACTTCTCACAGTCTGCACGGCATGAAAAAAAAAAAATTCTTGATCTTGATCCTACAGGACAATGAAGCAACCAATTTTTAATAGGCATTCCAGAGATATTTTGTCATATTTCATTTTTGAACTTTAAAGTCTCATCAAGTAACACAAGTAACAATATATTGCCACCTTACATTTCTATAAATAAAATTTATTTTTTCTATCATACCATGTCTTATTCAGTAAATCAATACTGTCTTCTCAGACTTATAGATGATTTGTAATCTTAAATCATGTTTTTGAACAAAATGAGATGGATATATTAATGATCTTGTTCAGCAAATGCCCTTTAAAGTTCTATTTAACAGCCCAATGAGTCAAGCTCCCTTAAAACTAAATTGAACAAAAAAAAAGTAATCATTTCATAAATGATTATCTTAACATCATTATCTCATTTTAAAAGCTAAGAGGGAAAGTCATGCACATACACAGCAAACCTACTCCAACATAAAATGAACATTGCGGTTTTCCACTTTTCCTGTATCACACACAAATCTGTAAACTTCTAGAGAAGATTCACGGTGGCAAGTGGAAATAGCAGTCCCAAAATGCGTTTTCTTTTCCTTTTATACACAGTAGGCTGGTGCCATAATTAGACTTGACAGCTTGAGCTTGGAACTCTAAGGCGAAAGCCAAAGGATAAGGAGTCAGTGAGGTAGAAAGGAGAAATGGAGCTGAGGGAACAGGGAAGGGCTAGGGCCTGTGTGGGATGACGTGGACTGTGGCCAGGAGCTACTGTCAGGGCTTAGATCCAAGAAAACCTGGCAGCACTCCCTCTTCCGTATGTAGACGCCTGTGAACTAAAAGGGAGACACAATGAAAGTGCACATGGTTACACTGACATTTGAGGGATTTGTTTTGTTTTTCCATTATAGTAACAAATATCAGGACTACCTAAAATGTAAGTTCTGGAATACAAGATTTATGCCAAGGGGTGATTGAAATGCACAGCCTATGTGCCACTTTTTCCTTTGGAATATATGCAATATGTCCCTTATGGAGCATAGATACTGTAGAAACAAGGATTTTCAATGAGGATTTAGAATCTGGTAATGTCTAAATGGGAAACATTTTCTAAATTGTAATAGAGTAAGTCCCAAAGTTTTTGTCTGAGTGTAGGTGAAATTTCTCTTATTCCTCTGGGTTCTTTTGAGGGTGAAGACTAAACATAATAACAAGAGAAAGGACCAAGTTTGGATAGCAAACATGTGAAGAACCTGTATGTGGTAAAGTAGGGGCTTATATCTCATGTTAATGGGCCTAAGGGCATCAAGGAAAGAGGAGGGAGTTTCCTATTTTTTTTTTAAAGATTTATTTATTTATGCATACAGAACGGGGTACAGGCCAGAGGTGCAGGGGTGGTGAGAGGACTCACCAGAGACAGCATGGGGAACAGAACAGGCAGATCGATGATGTACACTGCTGAGGGGAGCAGTGGGTGGGTCAGGAGAGGTCTGCCCACCACATGGTCACCTCCGGGGCTGGCAGGGACTCGAACTCATGCTGAAGTGGCTTTAGCTTCTCGGTGCTGTGCTTTTTAACCCACTGCACCACCAGGGAGGGCCTAAGAGGGAGTTTCACATGGCAAAATATTGCCTCTAGATGTTTGCTTTACCTGTTGAGATGGATTCTCTTGAGAAAACATTTTTTCTTGAGAAGTCCCTAAATCTAGGAAATCTTTATTCTTTAATGTTAGCAGTCCCTGCTGAGGCTCACAGGGCCTCAATTAGCCTTAGTTCTACATATAAAGGTGAAGGTAATACATATTTAAAAATGTCTACTCTCGATATTTTGGAGAAAACTTATCTAAGACTGTTTGTGGAAAGTGAACTCATTTCTACAAAACTTAAAACAAAATTATATATTGAGGAATTCCATCCATGCAACTTAAATTTCATAACAAATGAATGAGGTCAGGCCCTCCCTGATGCACAACAGGTTATACTACAAAGCTAGCTGCAGCCACTTCTACACACGTTGTTCACCGGCCAAAGAAATAATCCACATGGCACAGCAGACCTCTCCTATCTTGCCTGCTGCTCCCTTCAGCAGTGTATTTCGTCAATCTGCTAGTTCTGGTCCACACTCTGTCTCTGGTGAATTCTCTCACCACTCCTGCACCTCTGATGCATAAATAAATTAATCTTTAAAAAAATAACCTCAGGGCTCACCCTTGTGGAGCAACAGGTTAAAGCATCACATTATGAAGCTCTCCAAAGCCACTGCAGCAGGAGTTCGATCCTGACCAGGGAGCTTAACCACATTTTGCGGCATACCTCCTCTGGCCCACCCGCTGCTCCCCTGAGCAGTGTACTTTTTCAATCTGCCTGTTTTGCTCCCCACACTGTCTCTGGTGAATCTTCTCACCCACCACACCTCTGGTCTGTACCCCAGTTCTGTAAGCATAAATGAATCAATGTTTAAAAAAAACAAACTTCAGTTGCTACATTAGAAGACATTTTATTCAATATAAATGTCACAGAATCATGCATACATATTTAAGCATGTATCATTTTTGATCATTTGAAACCATGAGTCAGAGACCTCAAACTCCTTATGGGAGGGAGTCACAGTGGCCAGATATGCCTGAACTTATATAGGACTCCTGCACCCAGCGTAGAACAGCAGAGGTTTTCGGGCTTAAAGCATGGCCTTACCCAGACTGGTGAGACCATGACCATCACACAATAGGGAGAGAGAGTGGACTGAGAACTCCAACAAAAAAGGGCATACTATTCAAAGCAATATACAAATTCAATGTCATTGCATTAAGTATATCAATGGTATATTTTAAGAACTGGAGAAAATACTAATGAAATTCATATGGAACCACAAAAGATCCTGAATATCAAAAGCAATATTAAGTAAGAAGAAAAAGATGGGAGGTATCATACTTGTAGATCTCAAGTTATATTATAAAGCCACAATAATTAAAACAGCCTGATACTGTAACAAAAACAGACATGCCGACAAACTGAATAGAATTGAAAGCCCAGAAATGAGCCCACATATATATGGACAGCTAGTCGATGACAAAGGAGCCAAAACTTTTGCTAAAACAATGACAGTGTCCTTAATAAATGATGTTGGTAAACTAGACAGCTGCATACAAAAGAAATGAAGCTAGACCACGATCTCACACTGTACAACAAAATTAACTCAAAATGCATCAAAGACTTTAATGTAAAACCTAAAGCATAAAATCAGAAGAAAACATAAGCTTTAGTGTACCTTTAGGGATACATCCCCAAAAGCAAGAGAAACAAAAGTGGGATCTACATAAAACTAAAACGTTCTATACAGTGAAAGAGACAACAACTAAAACGAAAAGACACCCTACTGAAGGGAGAAATTATTTGCATACTATATGCCTGACAATGGACTGATGTCAAAGATATAGAAAGGACTCATAAAACTACAAAATCAAAATTAAAAATCTAATTAACTAATTAGCAAAAGAAGCAAATCACCTCTCCAAAAAAAAAAAAAAAGACATTAGAATGGCCAACAGATACTGAAAAAAATGTACACAATCACTTATATTTTTAAAGATTTATTTATTTATGCATAGAAAACTGGGGTACAGGACAGAGGTGCAGGGGCAGTGAGATGATTCACCATAGTCAGAGTGAGAAGCAGAACAGACAGACTGACAAAGTACACTGTTGATGGGAGCAGTGGTGAGACAGGAAGGTCTGCTGCACCATGTGGATCACCTCCGGGGCCAGGGCAGGGATTGAACTCATACCTAAGCAGCAATGGCCAGATTCGCAGTGCCACACTTTAACCCGTTTTGCCACCGGGGATGGTCCTACAGTCAGTTATTATTAGAGAATGTCAGTCAAGAAAACTGAGTAACACCTCACACATGTGAGAATGGCTCAAGTCAAAAAGACCAGAAATAATCAGTGCTGGCGAGAATGTGGAGAAAAGGATGTCCATCTACACTGCTGTGGTAATGGAAACTGGTCTGGCCTTTATAGAAAGTCATATGGAGATGTCACAAAACATTTAACATAGACCTATCATTCAAACCAGTAATTCCACTTCTAGGCATCTATCAAAAAAAAAAAAAAAAAACAATTCAAAAACACTAATTGGAAGGAAAACTGCACTCCCATTTTTGTTGCAGTACTATTTACTACTGCTAAACTATGGAAACAACCTAAGCACACCAGAACAGAGGAATGGATCAAGACTCTGTGGTATATATACAAAGAAGAATACTACTCAGCAATCAAAAAAGATAAACTCATGCCATTTGTGGCAACATATCAATGGATAGATCTTGAAAGGATAATGCTACGGAAATAAGTCAGAAGGAAAAAGATGAATACCAGGTAGTGTTACTAATATGTGGAATATAAAGCATTAAAGACAGATAAAGACAAAAACTAACACTTGATAACTGATTATACAGAACAGAGACACCAACAAAAGAAGGGATGAGGAAGAACAAAAAATAGGGATGGAGGGAGGCATACTAGTCTTTGATTATAGTACACTATTGTTCTAATACCTTATGGGGATATCCCAATGTTACCTCAGTTAAAAATAAATATATTTATAAAAAGGAAAAAGAAAACATGGGTTTATCTAATATTAAAAAAATAATAAATTAGAATTTATACACAACTGATATAATCTAATAAATGATTATTGTACTGGAAATCTCATTTTTCATTGTATTTCCATAAGTTTCTGTAAATACATGCAGTAATTTTAAAATAAGCATTTATTAGTTCATAATAAGTTCTTTTCTGTTTTCTTTCATTCAGCTTTTTCTTTTGATATTCATCTCTCTTGTTATATGCATCAGTAGTTTCTTTTTTTCAATAATATTCCAGGATACAAGCATGTAACAATTTGTTTATCCATTCAACAGTTCACCTTTTAGGTTGTTTACAAAGTTATAGTGAATATTAAGTTCTTTTTAATATACTTGTGAGATGTGGTAAAATCATTAATCACTATTACAATCTGCAGAAACTGAAGCAAAGTTAAAGAGCTGTTGGCCAAAATTTACATATAATGTCAGTTTTCAAGTGCTATGCCTTTCTCTTCCTAAATTCTATTTTTAACTGTACAGATGGAGAATCATCTATTCTGTGTTCTATGAGATTTATCAGAAGTTTTCAATGTGAAGCCATTTTTGATTCATTTATTACCCTTACAATTCTGAACGTAACATGCAGGGCAAGTACCCAGTTATTAAGCCTAGTCATTAGTAGAACCTCCCCTCATAAAATCATCGCTACAGAAGTACAGTGTCAGCAACCTCTCCAGCGAGGCCAGCCTTTAGAGTGTGGTCAGACACAGTATCTCCAAAGTGCACCATGTCACATCTAGCCCAGCATTCGTACAAGCAGAACATCTGTACACTATCACAGTGTTGTTTTTTTATTCAGTTTAGTAATACTATTTTTAAATAATATAGTTTATTTTTATATCATTGTGTGCACTTTTTTTATTTCAGTTGTAATCCCCATGAGCTTCCCATCACCAAATCACCCATGTGCCATCACCATAGTCTAGTGCATTTCACTCCCCCCACTGTTTTTGATCCCATTCTCCACTCTACCCCCATAAAATGTCTATGGTATATAGATATTCATTATTATTATTACTTTCTCTCTTGGTCCGTTATATTCCTGCTATGAGTGAAACCATCTAGTATTTTTCCTTTTCTTTCTAGATTATTTCACTAAGCATGATCTTTTCCAGTTCCATTCATGTTGCTGCAAAAGGCATGTGTTGTTTTTTTGGTTGCTGAGTAATATCTCATTGTGTATATGGACCACATCTTTTTTAATCCAGTCATCTACTTTTGGGCATTTGCGCATAGGGGTGCAGGTATCTTTTTGAATCAGTGTTTTTGTCTCTTTTGGGTAGATACCTAGGATTAGGATTGCTGGGTAGTAGGGAAGCTCTATTTTTAGCAGTTTGCGGAAACTCCAACAGTTTTCCATAGTGGTTGTACTAGTTTGCATTCCCACCAGCAGTGCAGGAGAGTTCCTTTCTCTCCACATCCTCGCCAACATTTGTTGTTGCTAGTTGTTTTAAACTGTGGCATTCTCACTGGTGTAAGGCGGTAACTCATTGTAGTTTTAATTTGCATCTCCTATTATAAGTGTTGTTGAACATTTTTTCATATGCTTGTTGGCTATCTGCATTTCCTCTTTGAATAAGTGTCTTTTTAGCTCTTCTGCCCATATTTTGATGAGATTGTTTACTTTTGTTGAGTTTTATCAGTTCTCCATATATATTTGTGATCAATCCTTTATCACTAGTTTTGTGTGAGAAAAATTTTTCCCAATCCATGGGATGTCTGTTTGTTTTCTGTAATGTCTCTTTGGCTATACAGAAGTTCTTTAACTTGATGTAGTCCAATCTATTTATCCTTGCCTTCACTATCGTTGCATTGGGTGCTGTATCTTTTTTTTTTAAAAGGTTTATTTATTTATTCATATAGAACTGGGGTACAGGCCAGAGATGTGGAGGTGAGAGGATTCACCAAGAATAGAGTGGGGAGCAGAACAGGCATAAAGACAAAGTACACTGCTGAGGGGAGCAGCTGGCGTGTCAGGAGAGGTCTGCCACTGCAGGCGGGGATCAAACTCATGCAGAAGTGGCTTAGGTTTCTTAGTGCTGTGCTTTAACCCACTGAGCCACCAGGGATGGCCCTGGGTGCTGTATCTTTAAAGATGTCACTAACGTGTGTGCCATGTAGTGTTGAGCCTTAGTAATAATATTTTAAGAATAAAGTCTAAGGAAAAATTATGGAAAAATTATGCATGTTCCTTGAATTTTACACAGAGATAAAAGTGTGGCATTCTCTGAGATTATGTAACACAGAGATTATAGTCAGATACTTTAGATTGTTGATTTTTTTTATTTATTACAAAGTTT
>NW_004567111.1:55465018-55481550 GCF_000260355.1 Condylura cristata | reverse complement strand
TGAGAAAATGTTTTCCCAATTAGTGATCTTTCTGTTTGTTTTTAGTAATGTCTCTTTTGCTATACAGAAGCTCTTTAACTTGATGTAGTCCCATCTAGATTGTTGATGTTTTAATAAGAATTAATAGAAATAAATATATAAGAAGAGATCAGCAAAAACCTACTTTTATCATTCTGGGCACCTTAATACACCATTTTTTATAATCTCAACTCCTTGCTGCTAGATCCGGTATCAAATTTCACTTTGCCTGTTTTTTATGAGTTGTTTTGTAACCAATTATCAGTGAACCACCTTCTTTTAATTATGCTAATTAAAAAGTTTTGCCCCACGTTTTATACTATTGTTGAAACCTAGTAGACCCAGGATCGCATCTGTTGTTGATACTGTTACTGGGCAATCCAATGTGAATTGGGTCGCCTAGCTGTGGGTCCTCACCTGTGTGCTTAAGATTCAACTGCAGACACACACAAAAGGTCAATACTGGGTTTATCTACAAGGGGAAAAAAAAGGAAAAGGACAACTCAGGGAAAGAGAGAGAAAGTGAGGTACAAGTTAACTAATGTGTCCTACCAGTTCTGCTGACCTGGAACCCCAATTGCACACTGAAAGCTGATCAAGAGCCAAGCTACCAGCTGCCAGCCAAAAGGCCAAGAGAGACAGAGAGAGAGAGACCCTCAGTCCAATATGTCCAGTTTTATACCCAAAACCTCAAAATGGCTGCTTAACCATGCCCTCGGGTCCTAGCTGTCCTCCCTTTGGCGTTGCTGGGATTTGTAGTTGTAACAAACATGGCTGCTTAACACCGCCCTCAGGTCCTAGAAGTCCTCCTTCTGGTTTTGCTGGGATTCATAGTTTTGGTGTCTGGAGAGAGGGTGGAGTCCACAAAATCTGTATCTGTAAAGTTTGTTCAGGACATCCTTCCCCCTAACATAGAGTACTACACTTAATGACACAAAAAATTCTAAACCTTCATCTTGATATTGCAGGGCTAGATTTCAGATCCAATAGGTGAAATTTTCAGAATCTAATTTTAAATATTGTTCAGCTTCAGATACTAGGTGATCATCATGTATACACTGTATTAACACAAGGAATCAGGGTAAGAAACTAATTTTCTATAGTTAAGTCTGTGATACTGAGTTTAATCTCTAAAGAAATATATTTAAAGAAATCATCATAAATTTAAGAATGTCTTTGAAATGTAAATGGATTCTTATAAAAATAAGTTATTAAACCATTATCATATGGATATTTGTATATTATTTTCTTTAAAATGTAAATTTCATTAGAATAAGAGATGCTCATCCTAATCTGATTTTGTAGGAGCTAGGATGTTTCAATTAGTCAGAGGTAAAAAGACTGAATAAAATATCAGTATAACTCCCTGAGTTTCTTCCTTTGGCTGATTCAAACATTTCCTGTGCCCCTCTGTTCTATTTTCTGATATAATTTATAAACATAGAACATATGTATATACATCCTCCAAAGAAGGCTGAGGTAGATCTGTTTTCAGGGCTGAAATTGAACTGTTTAATCTCTCTGTGTACAACTTGAATCATTTTCTGACCCCTAATGGTTGAATGTCTTTTCCCATTTCCCAAGTCAGCTAGAATCCAAGGAACCCACAATTACTAAGTTTGATGTTCTTTCCCGTACACACTATTTTGGCCTCACTTTCTAGTCTTATTACTTTTCCCTCCTAATTGTCTGCGTACACAGCATCACTCCTCACAATATCTCCAATGTCAAATACAGAGCCCAATACGACCATTCAATAGCTAGTGACTGGCTGAAAGGACATACAGAATTCCCTGTATACATTTCCCTTTCCTAAGAAATCACTTATAGAAGTTCCATGACAACCCAAAGTTGCTCTCCCATTTCAGGAACAGCAAGTGTTTTAAAAGGCATGATTCTACATAGCTTTAAAAGCATGATAATGTAAGGAAGAAATTTCCCTATATTGAAATTAAGGATTTTTTTATTACTGTAGTTGTTTATGCTTATCAACTTGAACTATTTACTGAAAAGCAACCTAACTCAGTAATACCAGATTTACTTGGCACAATCTTAAGATTAAATGCAGAATTAAGTAAAAGTAAGAAGATTAAATGCAAAAAAAAAAAATAAAGTAAAATGAGAAGCCATTTCATCTTTGGTACTCAATTGGTCTTCCTTAGAAAATTACATGCCCAGTTTATTTAATATCCCAATGTCTTTTATTAATTGTCAAATAAGGTTTATATAGGAAGATTTTTTAAAATCATCCCAAACTAAGTAAATAGAATTGTGTAAGTAAATAGGAAATAAAATTAACCACTTCAATCAGTGTTATTTCCCTACCAACTACTACTTGAGAACATAACGTAACTTGGTATTTTACAGAATTAACACCTCTGTGAAATAAAAAGAATGATATTAGGATGGTCCAGAATTGGCTTGGACAATTTAAATAAATGTATTTGGAGGTTTACACACTCTTGGTATATTTATTTTTGTAATAACTTAACCTGATCTGTTTAAATAAAAAATGGTCACAAACTGTTTCTTTTTATCTTGTAAGAGAGAAAAATGACATGTAAGACATTGCCTTGAAAATAGTCAATGCATAAGTGAATAAACAGTCTTATCTTCGTCCCAGTAATGGAGAGCCAAACTATCACTGAGGTGCAAGGTGATAGCTATTTGACATTGGAAATTATTCATCAGGAGTACTCTTACATTTGGAATTGTTTCCTATTTTAAAAAGGCTTTTATTTCCCCAAAAGGATAATAGCTAGTCCATACAATTGATTTGATAATAAGAAGTGAATTGATTAACTCTTCCCATCTTTGTCCTCAATTAACTCTACTTCTAAAACAAAATTATTAAATCTATAATCATTAACGGAAACAAGAAGGAAAAGTAAGATACTTAAGGATGGATTCTCACATCTGAGAAACTGTCATAGTCTAAAAAAACATAAAGGGATATGATCGTTAAGTAGAATGTGAAACTCAGGGTGGGATCCTGAAACAGAATAGTTGGTGAAAACTAGGGAAGTCTAAATAAACTATCAACTTTAATTAATAATTATGTATCATATTGATTCATTTCAATATATTATTGTGCAATAGTGTGTAAAAATAGGGGGAAATGAGCCTGGGGTACATAGAGTCTCTACTCTTTTCACTACTTTTCTGTATAATTTATTCTAAAATAGATGCTATTAGCAGATGCCTTATTTTACTAGCTAAAGCATTTTTACTTAGATGAGATATTTTTAGACTGTTATAATGTTATACTCTCAAGATTTTTATGTAAACTCATTACTTTATAAGGCTGGACTTCTGTAAAATATCTTCTGCCCTCATTTTCTAAAATACAGTGCTTCAATATTCTGATTGATAAAAGATGAGAGGTGAGGGTCAAAAAATTATAAAACATTTTAAGTTGCTTAACATGAAATAACTGAGCATCAACTTTACTATTTATAAGAAACACTCTTTTCATAAGGGTCAACACAGAATGGAAATGGTTTCTTTGTAAAAAGAACTCATGTGTCCATTAGTTGTTGACATGGGAGGCTTGCCAGTAAAGTTTATTGCTTCACAAAATCAGAAATTGGCCTGACACTGTTTTTCAGGACACCATGTCCTACTAGTTGAGCAATTACAGGAATAAAAATGACAATAATAATAATTTCCTGGTCTTCTCAAGTGATTGTAAAAAATGATTCATTTCCAAAATCCAGCTCTCACTTACTAATAAATATCTATCATAGTTATAGGTGATGAGGAGAAACATAGACTCTACCTATGGAATTTTAAAATTTTATTCTCTCAGTGCCCTCCCTGGTGGCACAGAAGATTAAAGTGCAGCACTACAAGCCAAAGCACAGCCGCTTTGGTGCGAGTTTGATCCCCTGTCCTGGAGGTGATCCACATGGTGTGACAGACCTCTCTTGAATGAATGCCCCCCCCACTGCTCCCCTCAGCAGTGTACTTCATCAATTTGCCTGTTCTGCTCCCCTCTCTGTCTCTGGTGAATCCTCTCACCACCCCTGCACCTCTGGCCTGTAACCCACTACTGTATGCACGAATAAATAAATCTTTTAAAAAAAGTTTATTCTTGGCCCTCCCTGGTAGTGCAGCGGGTTAAAGCACAGCACTAAGAAGCTTAAGCCACTTCCGCATGACTTCAATCCCCGCCTGCCCCCGGAGGTGACCACATGGCGCGGCAGACCTCTCCTGACCCACCCGCTGCTCCCTTCGTCGATCTGCCTGTTCTGCTCCCCACTCTGTCCCTGGTGAGTCCTCTCACCCTCCGCATCTCTGGCCTGTACCCCAGTCCTGTATGACTAAATAAATAAATCTTTAAAAAGAAAAAAAAAAGTAATAGTTTATTTAAAAAATGTTTATCCTCATAAAAGTAAGGACATGTATTTCTCTTTTATAATTGCTCAATAGCTTTGCATATGATTAGAGATACAGGATCACACCTCTTCAGATACATTTTATTTTAAGCAGGATATATGCATTCTCTATAATCTACTGGCATTATGAGGGTTTATGTTTATGTGTCTGTGCATGTGTGCAAAGTAAGTTAAAAGGAATACAGACTCATCAGATACACTAAGAAAGCTATCAGCCAAATGAATAAAGCAGAGACTGTAAGTGTTTATGCCCTTACCCTACACAGCTAGGTTATCATTTATAGGTTGTTTGGATTTCTTACACTCTGCTCTGAGGAGTAAATTATGGTAAATCTTCCTTGTGCTTGGATTTGCAAAGAATAACTGTGAAGGTTCCTTGAGAAAGCAAAAACTTTACCGGTTCAATTCATTAGCACACATTATGAATTTTGAAATGGATGGTTTTCCTTTGTGATACATCTGTGATGATAATAGATTCTTGTCAGCGTTCCTGAGTGCGATTAGCTCATTGGAAAGGTTTATCGTCAACAGTGCTCTGTGAAAAATGTTATTTTTAGAAATTCAGTTGTGGTAAATATAATCCTCACGCACCGACTCCAACTGAGCCCTGTCTTCAGATGGGGGAATGATCCTGACGATGCTGTTGCCACACATGCACACTCGCTCATTCCCCGGGCATGCTCTCGTCAGAATTCTGGGAGAGGAGGCAGTTGAAAATGCATCTGAAACTTTCTCTTTTTATCTTATTTACAAAATGAAAAAAAGAGGAGTTTTTCATTCTAAATCCGCTTCATATGTGGAGCCCCCAATGAAATAAGGGGAGTTTTGAAAACAACAGGGCTGTGAGACATTCAGTGAAATGTCCGCAGAGCAGATGGCTTTAAGAGACAGCCTGAACAGCTCCATCCAGGAGAATAAGGTCCTGTTGAGAAGGGAGTGCCTTTTATTACATTTAATTTATTTAAATATCTTTTCACATACTTCTGGTGTGTAATGCATCCTCACATCTATTTAAAGCTTTGCACATCTATCTGGAGACCAGAAGGAAGGTTTTGTGTATGGTATCTTCACCAACTTGTGACGCAAAGCACTCCCAGGAAGGTCAGAATGCAAACCACCACTGGGAAGCAGGCATGTGAATCTTGAGAGAAAAAGGAACATTTTCATGTGCCAACAAAGACACTAGCAGAAATTAGGTTACTTAAATAAAACTTCTCAGCCTAGAGTGAACTCTGAGTCTGGCCTACTCTCTAATGATAAGTAAATACCAGACAGCAGGAGGTATTACTAGGGTTGCATGGATCCCCCATATATTACCAATCTTAAATGGCTCCCCAGGCAATAAATCAGTTTACTTAGCTACTCTTAGAGAAATATTCAGTTTGTGTTTTCAATAATCATCAGCCTTCTACTCCCCCACATTGCTTTCTTCAAATCCTGAGCTGGACTCTTTTTTAACTATGTTTTCTTTAAATTTTTATTTTTATGGACATAATATTATCTAGTTTCAGGTGTACAACATAAAGATTTGATATGTGTACCTATTGTAAAATGATCATCCCAGAAAAACTAGTTAACATCTGTCATCATACACTGTTACATATCTTTGTCATAATGGTACCTAACAAATGAACTGAACCCCCTAAGGCCTTATAGCACATGCTTGCACTCTTAATGATTTTAAAATGTGTGGCTGCATCTTGAGAAAAAACAGACCTGACATAATATCTGTTATCAAACGCTGTTAATTGACACAGAGACAGGCTGTGCTTTACACTAGGTTATAATGAATCTGCTCAAGTGACCTCAGAGCCTGCACTTCTGAGCAATCCACAACTCAATTCTTGATTCTTTGTCAACTACTTCAGGAGAAATGAATTACAAATGAGGTACTAATGACATATTTCATCACCTGTTTACCTTCAGTGATCAGTTGCCCTCCTTTAATTTACCAGAAACACATTTTTTTTTTGAAGCTACTGTCAGTTGGAATGGCCTCTTGTTTGAAATGGTTATAAAGTAACACATACCTGAGGAAATGTTGATTCTTTAGACAGCCTTCTGGTTCTGGTACTAAAGTTCTGCAGGGAGGAAAAAAAAATCAGGGTTTTCTAAACAGAGAGGAAAGATTAAATACTTTTGATTCCTTTGAAGTATGTTGTACTTCTCAAATAAGGACCACCAATAAAGTTAATCCATCAGCGATAAGTTCTCAAAAATTGGAATCGATACTGAAGCAAAAATATCCTATCAAGTGTGATGATCCATTTCAGAAGCCATAGCTAAGTAGGTGGTTGGAACACAGAGGCAGCTTCATACAAAAGAAAGTTCCAAAGAACTGGGTTCAGGTCACAACCCTGCATGTCTTTGGAAAGCACCCCTCCTACTTCACTGTTAACTTTTTTAGAAAGTGTAGAAGCAAGTATTTTTCCTATTGGGTTGTTGTGCAAATGATGAGGCAGATTTAGATAATGGTACATACTCTTTGGCACTACATGAGCAATCACAAATGTAATTGCCTGTCCTTTTCCATTGTATTTTATTTTTACATGTAATTTATTTTATTAAATCAACAGTTATTTGTGCATAGGGAAATCAAAAAAAAGTAACTGTAATATTTAAGTAGCTACAATGCAATTTATATTTTTTAAATTTTATTTTGTGTTTAAACTTTAGATGTGATTTTTCATTATTCATTAATTTTCATATGAATTATTATATTGCATCCCATATGGTTTAATATAGTTTAGTTTCTAATCCTAATATAATTAGAATTAATCTTCTGACATTTCATTAGCTTACAATTAGTGAACACATGGATTCTAAACTTTATCTGTTTAGTGAAACTAGATGCATTTACTAACCGTATTGCTAAACATTAAAGTTACAAGTGACAGACCTTGATTCAAACCAAGTTAAACAAGACTGGGAATATATTCATTGTCTTAACTAAGAAAAGAGAAATCTGTCTTGAGTATGGTAAGATTCAGAAAGGCAAACCATTTCCTCAGGGAACTCTCTTTACCTCTTAGGTTCTGCGTTTCTTGGCTTTTCTTAGTTGGACACTCAAATAACTAGCAAAATGTCCCATTGTTAGGTGCAGGGTTATAACAGCCATTAAAGAAATCGAACAAAGGGTCAAAAAATGAAAAAAATACTTGCAGGCAAACTATATATCCCAGACATACAGCAAGGGAGAGGGTAATAGAAGACTCAAAACAGGGGAGGGAACAGCATGAGGTACTATGGTGATGGTTCACAGGTGATGTGGTGGTGGAAGATTTATGGAGTCCACACCCAAAGGGAGAAAACAAATATTGTACAAAAATAAACAGCAATGTAAGAAAATAAAAAGTTTAATCAAAATAACAATAATAATAATACCCCTAAAAGCTAGCAAATCCAGAGGGAAAAAAACTTGGCTTGCAAAAGTCTTTATTTATTTATTTATTTATTTATTCATATAGAACTGGGGTACAGGCCAGAGATGCGGAGGGTGAGAGGATTCACCAGACACAGAGTAGGGAGCAGAACAGGCAGATCAACGAAGTACACTGCTGAGGGGAGCAGCGGGCAGGTCAGGTCTACCTCGCCATGTGGATCCCCTCCCGGGCCACATCTCTGGCCTGTACCCCAGTTCTGTATAAATAAATAAATCTTAAAAAATAATAATAAATTAAAAAATATAAAGATGGATTTGTTTATACATACAGAACTGGGTCTGTAGCCAGAAGAGTAGGGGCAGTGAAAGGATTCACCAGAGACAGAGTAAGGAGCAGAACAGGCAGATCAATGAAGTACACTGCTGAGAGGAGCAGCAGGCGAGGAAGGAGAGGTCTGCTGTGCCATGTGGGCCACCTCTTGGGCTGGGTATTGAACTTGCACTGAAGCCACTGTGGCTAGCTTGCAATGCAGCACCCTAACCCACTACACCACCAGGGAGAGCCATGCAAAAAGTTTTAACAAAAGGCTTAGGAAGGTTTTACTGGTCCGACTGGACTGTGCTCCCTATTCTTGGACCACTATCTCTTGTCAGGTTGTATAGAACTCTGATAAAACAAGCTAAGATTACATGTTCATTCCTATGGCCAAAAGGAAAAGCAGTGAATCATTTTAGATGATTTATTTTTTGTTTTTTTGTTGTCATTTTGTTTTCTTTTTACTTAAAAAAAAATGTTTTACTACCAGGAAAATTGTGGAGGAGAAAAATAAGGGTCAGTTAAGTAGTCCCTCATACTATTCTTTCAGTCAACTCTATTTAAGTCCCTTGGCTGACATGGGTCACTCATTCATTCTTGCCTGCATACAACTTCTCACAGATAGCATAATGGTCTTTGGCTATATTCACTAAAAATATACCAAAATCTGCCTTTCTGAAGCCTTTTTATAATTCATAATTTGTTCATCTACCATGCTTTCCCTAATGGCTGGTAAATTACCATGCCTCTTTACACTGTGGATTTTGGACTTCTCTATCAATGACTTGTTTCAATTCTTAAGTTGATTCCTGAGCATGATTGACTTTATTAATCTACCTAATCCTTGCTATGCTAGTCACCACAACTTTTCCTGTCAGGTCTTACTTCTAAAAAACTGGAGACACTTTACCAAAATTTCTCTCCATCCTATTTCTTTCTGTTCTTTAAGGCTGAGAGACACAAACATATGAAAAACAGACTATTCTCTAAAATAATTTATTTTGTATATTTCACTTAAGTTTTGCCTAATTTATTTTGAGTTAAGTTTCTGTCACTTCCAATAAGCTAGTATGCTACTCAATTCTAGCTCTATTAAATTGTTCATTTTTTTAAAGATTTATTTATTTATTCATACAGAACTGGGATACAGGCCAGAGATGCGGAGGGTGAGAGGCTTCACCAGAGACAGAGTGGGGAGCAGAACAGGCAGATCAACGAAGTACACTGCTGAGGGGAGCAGCCGGTGGGTCAGGAAAGGTCTGCCACGCCATGTGGATCTCCTCCGGGGTAGACGGGGATCGAACTCATGCGGAATTGGCTTAAGCTTCCACTGTGCCACCAGGAAGGGCGCAACATAGATTGGGAAGACATTCACTAAAGGACCAACTCTAACATTTCTAGTTAGATGACTCTTGCAAGTCACTTCACCTTAGAAGACCTGAGTGTCAGCTTAATGAGTGTCAGCTTAATGGGGAACAATTCTAAGAGGATTTCTATAAAATTTAGATAAAATAGTAATGTCTGCCAATGAAAAATATTTTTCAGTTGTGTTTCCATTTTTATACTATTTTTCATTTATTTGACATGATTTACTATAATTGTGGTTCAGTTTTACTTCTTCACAAGTGAGGGAAAAAACTATGATTTATGTACATATACTCCGAGCATCGTCTTAGGAATAGGAAGATGCTCATAAATATTTCATGGTCGGGTTTGAAATATAACTTAAAAAGAAATATTTGGAAGATTAGACCATTTAAATCAAACAGATATTTTAATAATAAAGTAAGTTATATTACTAGTATAATTTAGCTCCAAATAAATCATATTATTTAGGCAAAATGAAACAGATGAATAAAATTCCATATACATACAAAGAGAGCCATTAATTCATTTTACTTAAAGGAAGGAGAATAAAATTTTACATTCTCATGAATTCTTTACAATGCAAGATGTCTCCTTTCAGGAGTTGTCACCATTGTCCCCATAGTTCTCCCAACACCAATGCACCCATAATCCTCCACCATGATCCATCGTGCTCTTCTTCCCCACACCTAGTTTACACCCCTAAACCCCTTTCTGCAATTCTTCTCCTCTCCTTCTAAATGATTCAGATCTATGATCAGCTTATAAGAATCAGTTGTAAAGTTTTTCTTTGATGACTTTTGTTTGATTTCTCTATATTCCACATGTAAGTGTAACTATCACATATTGAGCTCTCCTCTTCTGGTTTATTTTGCCAAAGATAACCTCTTCTATTTTCATCCATGTTGCCACAAATTTATCTGTTTTGATTGCTGATTTGCAGCCCATTGTACACATCTTCTTGATCCACTCATCTATTATGGAGCATTTAGGTTGTTTCCATATTTTGGCTATCGTAAATAGTGCTGCTATAGACATATTATCCTGTGTTGGGAAACTAGATTCCTTACAAATAATTTTTAGTAGTTGAGTCCAGATTCCCAAGTTGAATTGCATGATTTGAACAAGATCCCAGAACTATGATAATAATTGTGTCCCAACTCACAAATCACAAAACCTCTCTATGTCTTCAAATATGAATAGAATTTAATACATGAAACTGGTGTGCTTATAGGATGAAATTTACCTAGCATGTTTTGAGAAGTGCCTGACATATAGTAATATTCAATAGCTATAATTGTCTTTATTACTCTGGTAGGGATTTTTTGTAGGATTAAGATTAACAGTCACACACACACACACACACACACACACACACACACTCTAAAGTCTCCACTAAAAGCTACTAGAAAAAATACATAAATAGAATGAAGTGGCTACAAAATCAATAAACATTCCTCTATGCAAATAATGAGCTGGAAGACAAGGAAGAAAAAAAAATTACAGTAGCATTGAAAAGTATAAAATACCTAGGAATAGACTTAACAAAATAGGTGAAAGACTTAGTCAAAAAACACTATAAAATATTCTTAAGAGAAATAAAAGAGGCCACCCATAAATGGGAAGTTGCTCCATGCACTTGGATTGGAAGAAATAACACCACAAATATATGCACCTTATCCTAAGTAGTATACAGATACAGTGTAATCCTTTTCAGAGTTTTCATGGAATTCTTCAAGGAAATAGAGCAAGCATTACCATAATTTATATAGAAACAAAAAGAGTACAAATAGCTAAAGGAGTCTTGACATAAAGGGAGAGTAATGGAGTTATCACATCCCAGTTTTCAAACTATGTTAGAAGTCTACAGCAATCAAAACAGTAGATACGAATAGAAATAGACACACAGAAAAATGGAAGTCAATTAAGCACCTAGAAACAATCCTGCACCTGCATGGACTTTTTAATTTATAACCCAGAATCCAAGAGTAAATAGAGAAAGTCTCTTCAACAAATGATGCTGTGAAAACATGATATGCAAAGAAAAAAGAACACTTGACATGCAGAAAAATTAAACTAGATCACTCTCTCACACCATGCACAAAATTAACTCAAAATGAATTAAAGACTTGGAGGTAAAACTAGAATTCATGAAAATACACAGTAGAAAACAGGCAAAACATTCCATATTATTGAATTCAGGGGTGTTTGGGGGACAACTCCAGCATGAAAGAAAACAAAAGGAAAAATAAACCAATTAGAAAAAGTAAAAGGTTTCTTCACAAAGAAATTATCACTATAGCAATATAATATAAAATTAATATAGTTTTTGCATTGTATAATATAGTTTGAAAACTGGTATGTGATAACTCCATTACTCTTGAATGTGATAAAATATTTTCAAATCACATTTGACAACTCAACTCAACTCAAAAATAGAAAACACATCTATCACACAACTCAAAAATAGGAAACAATGGGCCAAAACTTGCAGAAGAGCTTAACAGACACTTCTCCAAAGAAGACATACAGATGGTCAATAGGCACGTGAAAAAATAAATAAATAAATAAAATGTTTAAGATCCTTTTTCAGGGAGATGCAAATCAGAACAGTTGGAATGGCTCAATGAAAATGCCCAGAAACAACAAATGTTGACAAGAATGAGAAGACAAAGAATCTTTTTACACCATTAACAGGAATTAGACTGATTGATTTCTCTAAAGGGAAACAGTATATATATGTCTCAATATATTAAAAATAGTTCTAGCATACCACATGATCCACTAATTCCATTCCTAGGTATTTACTAATTCAGAGGGATATGCAGGCATCTATGTTCATTGGATCATTATTAACAATAGCCAAATTATAGAAACAACCTAAGTGCCCCCATGACAGAGCAGTGGATTAAGAAAATGTGCTAAATAGACATGCTACAACCCTGCTTAGCTACAAAAAAGATAAAATGATGTGAATGGAGCTGGAGTTAATGATGCTAAGTGAAATAAATCAGCAGTTGAAAAACATATACTGAATGATCTCACTCATATGTGCAATATAGAGAAAGAAAGAAATGACTAAAATTAAACAAAAACAAACCCTGGAACAGCAGAACTGAGGTCCCAGAAGGAAAGGGAAGGTGTGGTACCAACGAAGGGGACAGCAAGGTCAATGCCTTCCGAGAGCACTGGACGTGCTCCTGCTTGGTGTCAAATGATGACAGCTCTGAGCAGGTGTGACCCCAGTCCACAAATCGTATGCAGTGTTGCAAATCAATGTTACTTCAGTATTTTAAAAACTCACTAGATACATACACAGGTGAGCATGTTTCATTTTGTAAATTTTTTCATCTCAGCTGTCATCCCCGTGGATTTCCCTCCACAATTCACCTAGGCGAGCACATTTTAAATGTATAAATGTGGAGTAAAATGGGAGTAGGAATTGAGAATTGGGATAAAAATGAAAATTGGTTGCAAGCAACATTACTTGATTGGATATAAAGAGTCATAAAGCCAAACTGTGTTTAAAGGAGGAAATTAGTACAGATATGAATATAATTTAAGAGAGGCTCTGTTTTTTACTTATAAATACATATTGCTGGCAATAATAACATTCAGTACTCATTAAAGAGCAAGATTGCAGAAAAGTTCTAATAAGTTGCAAATGAAGGATATTGAATTTTATTTAGAGTAGTAACTATGTCACTTTCAAATTTGACCATACTTTGCAGATTCAAATCTCTTACAAAAAATTAGGTAGATATAATTGAAAGCTTAGATAAATAGATGGTAGTGATAGATAGAATACCATGCCAAAAACATAGCATGTAAACTTATCTTTTATGTTTGTTCCTTACTAAAGCTAACATGTAATGCAGTATTTTAAAAGCAATTCATTTTCACATAATCTTAAAACTTCCTTTGTTTTTTAATTCATTTTATTGTACTTTTTTGATTCATTTATTTGTCTATTTAGTCATCCATCCATTCATTCGTTTATTTATTTATCTTGTATATTTTTTGCATCATTTTTCATTTTTGTACAATGTGTGCTTTCTCATCCCGGATATAGTCCGCTTTAAATTCCCACCACCTGGGAATGCAAACGAGTACAAATACTGTGGAAAACTGTTTGGAGATTTCTCAAACTGCTAAACATGGAGTGTCCCTATGACCCAACAATCCCACTCCTAGGTATCTACCCAAAAGACACAAAAACACTGATTCAAAAAGACACCTGCATCCCCATGTTTATCGCTGCTTTATTTACAATTGGAAAGACATGAAAACAGCCCAAAAGCCCAAAAATAGATGACTGGATTAAAAAGATGTAGTACATATACACAATGGAATATTACTCAGCAACCAAAAAATAAATAAATATATAAATGCATACCTTTTGTAGCAATATGGATAGAGCTGGCAGAGATCATGCTTCATGAAATAAGCCAGAAAGAAAAGGAAAAACACCAAACACATCTTTCTCGATTTAACTGTATCATTGGCTTATTTGTCTATAGGAAAATAAATTCTAAAACCAATGAATATATGAATTTTGCTAATTTCACTTCTGTGTCCTAAAACATTAACTTTTTTAGCATTCAAATTTCTTAGTTCCACTTTCCCCTTTCTAAATAGGGCTGGACTAGATGTATGAGAAAAAAACTTTTGCAACACCTATAATTATTCGCATTAACTTTTCTTCTGCTGTGAGAGCTAAATTTATGCATGTTTTTGTACTTAAACCTGCAGTTATTAATAATATATGTTTTACTAATCAATAATGGATGCATGCAAGCCTGGCTATGTAATTAACTTATCAGGGTGTTCTCTGAGGATGAAATGTTCATTGTTATATTTAATTGTTTTTATTTTAGTCAAAAGCAAAATCTTTCAACATTTTAAGTTGCTTGAACTAAGTTGGTCCTCACAGAGGTTAGGGATCTCCCAAATTTGTGCTAGTTACTATTTCATTAGGTGGTCTCTCAGATTCTTCCTAACTCAAATGTTTGTTACTCACAGCTATATAAAGTATAATTTTGCCTTCCAAGTATTATCTTTTCGTGCCAATTTTTAAAATGAAACATTGAAACCACAAGAAAAGGAAATGTCAGGGATGAGGGAAAAAGTGGGAAGAAGGGCCATGGACTGTGGTGAAGAGTTATGGTGCTTTGTTGGTGAGCATTTTCTGGTAATGGGCCTCTGAAAAGGTGTGAACTTACGCCCCTAAATCACACACAGTGTTGTAAACCACTGTCATCTCAATAAAAGGATGATATAATTAAAGAAAAAAGAAATGTATTTCATCATTTTGAGCAAGGGTCATGGACAGACATCCAAGTTTTCCTTTCTCCCATGGCCATACCACAGCCCCATATTATATGACTCCACATTAGAGGGGAGTGTGCCACTCCACTGGGATAGCCCTCCAAAATCCAAAGGCATTTACAGAACACCTTGAGCTGGTATATGCAATAACAGTGCAGAATACGACTCCTACAAACTTTTTGGGCAAACAAGATAAAACCCACATTTTAAAAATCTAACTATACAGGAAAACAAATTATCATGATTAATTAATTAAAACTGATTTGGGGCAGCGGGGGGGGGGGTTCTGAGGATTAGAACTAGCTGGACTTAGTGTTCAGGAAACTCTTCATGGACAAAGCAGATCAAATCACCGAGGATGATGGTAATACTTACGTTCAGACAGGGAGAATGGGCCCACCAGCCCGCACAGGCCATCTGTTAACAGAGAGCAGAACATGTCATGTCAAAGACAGAAATGTTTTCTTGATTTAATTAGCACACTCTGGAGGAGCTAGAAGGTGACAGCCCTTGAAACTCATGCGCAAAATGTCCATTGAGTCGGGGGAAACATTTGCACAGGCTATTGGACTGTAAATATAGTTTGTACTTCCTTAGTTAGGCAGCAGAAATGAGTTGATCAGCATACAAAGTGTTTTGAGTCTAAGATTTTTATCACAGAAACCAATAGTAGAGCAGTTTCCTAAGAGTGGACTAGAAGAAGCATGGAAGGCAAGTTTTATGAAAATACTGGTGTGTTTTCCAGATGTTTCCCATGTCTAGACAGTTAGTGAATAGAGATGAATATCTTCAGTCTTACTTCATGAACCAAAAATCTACTCCTTTAAAAATGTCTGCTTAAACACCCAGAGTGGGTGTGCCTCAGATGTGATATTCAAAGTATGACTCAAACAATAGGAAACTAAAATGAATTAATCTATTTTTTTGTATTTTACTGCTGTCAGAGCTGATAGTTCAGTTGGCATCAACATGTCTCAAAAAGGAAAAGAAATAAGAAAATGAAAAGAATAGTTGATCTTATTTTGTCTGAGCAGAATACTTAATGTTAAGTGCTATTTTTAAATTCAACTTTGTCTGAATTTTCCTGTGACATGAGCACAGTGCTATTTCCTAGCCCTCATAACTTAATTGAATTCCAGGATGGGACGAGACTTCACGATTTCAGCTAGGCCAACCTTTCATCTGCAGAAACTATGATGGTGCCCACTGAGTGTTTTTCAGTGAGCAAATGACCTCTCTCTAAAGCTAGTAAGAGTTCTGTAGCTATTATGGAAATGTCAGAATGTGGCAAGCCACAAGAGAAAGAACATGTAGATATAAGGTTACAGACCCATGTCCACCAGTGGACTATCAATTCCATCATTTTGAAGTGGGGTAAAATGCCAAGGTCATTTGTGAGCCGAACACTTTAATTAATATGGCTAAAAAAATTAAAAAGGACCAATTATTTCTGAGTAAGGGAAAACAATTTCTGAATTAGTTGGAGGGGAACATAAGCCTAAGGAAAGAAGTGGTATCACTGTTGCATCCTTGACAATGTGGCAAAGAATTCTCATTACTCCTTCATTTAAATTTCCATTCAATGAGGCCCTCCCTGGTGGTATTAAATGGGCTAAACACAGCACTACAAAGCTAACTGTGGCCCTTCAGTACAAGTTCAATCCCTGGCCAGGGAGGTGACCCATGTGGCACAGCAGACTCCACCTGACCTGCCTGCTGCTCCCCC
>NW_004567111.1:55446493-55464618 GCF_000260355.1 Condylura cristata | reverse complement strand
TAAATAAATAAATAAATAAATTTCCACTCAGGATACTTCACAAACCACTTTCTTATGAATTTTGCCTGTGGAAAATTCATACCTCTGGGGACATGCACTCAGTGTTGTTCATATCTTGAAAACATTCTACAATGTAGAAAGCCTAGAACACTTATACTTGCACATACCCCTGCTTAGCATACCCAGAAGTTAATTAACTTCTGCACTTTACTGAATGACTGTGTAGTGTCTAGTACATAAAATGGAATATGATTCCAACCATCACTTTTGCATGAAAGCACAGATAAATCTGGTTCAGGTGATTATTAAATTAAAAACAATAGCTGAGATTTTAAAATGTTTAAATTTGGTATTTTCATGAAAGTGGTAAACAGGAACACATTGGAAAAAAAGTTGAGATAGTAATTTCAACCTTAAAAATACTATAGCATTTTATAGCATTTTGACACTTTGTAGTTTAGGGCCTTCACTCTTCAAGCTCCTTTGCTAATCTAAGAGGCCACGCTGGATTAGAACAGTGTTTAATAACATTGGTGCTATGAACATTCCTTAGACAAACTTTTGTTTATCCCATCTTTGGCATTTACTTACTAAATACCAGTGAACACCATCCCTCTACTCAGGGGGAACAAACAAAAATGTCTCCACATACTGTCAAATATGCCCTGAAGGTTAAAATCATCTATCACTTGAAAATCACTGGACTAGAGAAAGGATTTTTAATGCAGATTTTCATTTTATTTTATTGATTTACCATTGGCTTACAATACTAATAAGTTTCATGAGTACAGTTTCACATATTGATAAATGTATTAGCCACACCGTACCTATCACCAAAGTGTTAAATGCTGCCCTACCTCTCTGTAACTGAAATCAAAATGTGCTGGACTTTAATGACATCTAACAAAATCTCAGTGCAATTAAAACAATTAAACTTTCTTCTTCATGTATAATTTAATAATATAATAATATAATGCTTTCTTTTTTTTTGCTATTTTTGTTAACTTTTTATCATGGCTCTTTAACAACAATATATAGATATATAGGTATATTGACATATCTTAGATTTTATCAGCTATATTCTGAATCATGCTTAAGTCCTCACTGTGAAATATGTATTTAGAGCCTATGAATTATAATTTGTTTCATGAAAAATTATATCTGAATTTATATAGCTGCTTTATTTAGGAAATAAGTTGATAAAGTTATATAGTAGAGTCATTAATTCCATGTCCAGCAACAATTTAATATCACCAAGAAATATGTGGTATTAGTTTACAATTTTTGTCAGTGAGATCAATCACTATCCTTTGTGACCATGTAATATGGCAAAAATTTACCAAACTCATCCTGGTATAGTTTTACTGTTACATTTTGCCACTTAAAAGGAGTCAAAAAGAAGTGAGTTGGTCAAGATAACAATTTTCTTTCTTAAAATAATAGTAACTTGAGTCATTAACATAAACCTCAAGGGATGTTCTGGTTTTGTTTGTTTGTTTGTTTTTTATACTTTATTTTCCAAATTATGTTTATGTATATCTTTGAAACTGCTCTGGTGTTATAAGATCAAATCTCTAAAAATATATACATTGGTTCACACTCTACCCACCAACAAGTGTACTTAAAGGCACAGAAAACAACAATCTATAATTGTATAGTGAGTAAAACTGTATTATTGAGTATCAGTTTTTCATCCCCAACACTTTGATGATTGAATAGCAAATTCTTGAACTTGATGCTATTACTTTTTCAAAATCTCTGCCACCTCTATGCCAAGACTTCTTTTTACCTTTGCCAAAAGAATTCCCTTTACTTCTGCTCTAATTTAGATTCCATTTCCTTGATCCTTTGATTCCCTCTTTCTAAGATTACTTTTCAGTTTAAAAGATATTTTCCAGATTTCCCTAAGAAGTGGCACTTGGCAGGTCAACTTTTTGAGAAGGTGTCTTTATTAGACTGACTCTTGATTTATGATTGACTAGGTATGTATGAAATTCTAAATTCCCTCAGAATGTTAAAGATTTTGTTCCATTGTCTTCCAGTTTGCTTCACTGCTGTTGAGAAATCCAAAGCCATTCTGGCAGTTCATGCATTTTACGTGAACTATTTTTTTTACCTGAAACTTTTAGAATTTTTAGACTAACTTTTGGTTCATATTTGAATGTTTCATCTTTTGATTAATCATTAGTCATAAGCCAACAGACAAACATGGTTCTTATTTGTAAAATATATAATACATAATAGTAAAATGAAAGTTGTATTTATATGGTAAATTATAAAACTTTCTATCATGATGAAAATGTTTTACTCTTAAATTAGAGCAGAAGTAAAGGGAATTCTTTTGGCAAAGGTAAAAAGAAGTCTTGGCATAGAGGTGGCAGAGATTTTGAAAAAGTAATAGCATCAAGTTCAAGAATTTGCTATTCAATCATCAAAGTGTTGGGAATAAAAAACTGATACTCAATAATACAGTTTTACTCACTTAGGTGGTATTTTAGGTGGTAAATTATAAAACTTTCTATCATGATGAAAATGTTGTTTTACTCTTGTTAGATAAAAGGGTTATCAAAACGTGTGATCTTATCTTCACCACCTAAGGGAACTTCTACTGAGCTATTAATGTCAACTCTTGTTTACAGTGACTCATCTTTCTCACAGGTTTTGCCTCCTTGGGCCTTTCTTTCATGTTAGATTCACCAGTCTAAATTTCCTCTTATTTTGTATCCATACTATCCTACTATTTTCTTATCCTGCGACTTGTTTTGATTTTTTTTTTCTTCTTGTCCCTTAGACCTAAATGTTGGTATGTCTTTGGAGTCTTTGCTAGATGATCTCCTGTCATTTGTGCTATTCATGTTGTAAGAGATCTTATTTAATTTTTGGATTTTAACTATCATAATCATTAATTTCAAAATTTATCTTTAGCCACAATCTATTTTTTAATCCACTAACATCACCAACATAGTTTATATTGTCAGAAAGCTATTACAAATAATTTTAATTTATTTGTACTTGATATCCTTTATCCTAACACATGCCATTCCTGCAACAGTCAATAAAAACAAATTATTTTGGAAATATATAGTTTCTATTTACTACCACAAGAATAATATTAACTTTTATAACTGAAATTTTACAGTATGTGATGTCAAGCTTTTGCTGCAAAGGTCTAGAGAGTAAACATACTAGGCTTTGCAGAATATACAATCTCTATCACAAATGTCCAACTCTGCTATTATAGCACAGAAGCAGCCAAAGACAATATCTAAGCAATTGAAGACAATCAAAGTTCTTTATTAAAATTACTTATTTCACCCATCTTAATTAATATGGCTGCAGTTTGCCAATTGCTAGGCTAGAGGTTTCAGCTGTGTTTTGAATTTTGCACTAAGTAGCTATTTTATTTTAGGAGAAACATCTGAGCTTTTTGGGCCTCAGTATCATAAAAACTACTGCATTAAAAATAATTTATATTGATTAGAATTTTCTTACTCTCATCTACTACCTACAAGTCCATTGTATGACTGTTCATTTTTTAGGCTCAGATCAAATGTCACCTTTCTATGAAGCCTTTTTTTACCTATGCATACAAGATTTTGTATTAAGTATCTTATTCATGATAATATCCCCAGCCAGAATTAGCTGACCTTCTTCTATTCCCACAAAGTACTATTTTATGAGTCAATTAAAACACCGGAAGTTTGAAGTATAATTGTCTCTTCATCCTCTTTGAAACCTCAATATCTATTGAAGTACCCACTGCAACTTATGGTTAATAACTGTTTGTTAAACACTTGTGTATTAGATTTCCCTACATGTTCTTGAAGTTGTCTACAGCTAAATAGTAAATTTTCCCCAATTCCATTTCTCCTTTTATTAACATGTTCAGTCTCAGTTGCCTGATTCAAAATTAACTTTTCTGTATTGTGATTAAAAGAATGGAATTTGAGTGAGAATTTGAAGTATAGCCCTCCCACTTATTCAGGGTAGGATCCAGGGTAGGATCTTGAGTAGTACATTGATAATCATTTTTGGTCTCCCTTCCTTCATTTGCAATGGATGACTCAATTAGTCTGCCAGCCCAAAGTCCTTATGGACATTAAACTTGTGTGTTGAATGTGTAGCTGATGTGATACACATTGATTCTTGTTACCTTTTTTACACTTATTCTAACATTACTAATAGCATGATCTTTAACAAATCTGGTAAAACTCATTTTCCCTTTAACATTAATTTATTTGTAATTAAGATACTTGATGTCCTTTACCCTGGCATGACTGTACAGTCAATGAAAACAAATTCTTTCTGGAAATATGTAGTCTCTATTTAGCTCTCCAGGAATATATGTAATATTAAATTTTATAGCCTAGAATTAGTTTATAATCACGTGGTAATATTTAATTGGATGTGACTGGTTTTAAACACCATGTGTTCTGTCTATAGAAGGTAAATATTTATCTTGCTTATATTTTTAGATGTGTTGGAAAGGCCCCAATATGCTCTGAGCTACAGTAGCTTAAGAACATCTAAACATTTTGTGTCAATTTGGGCTTTCAGCAATTCAGCAAATTATATTACTCAATTAAGCATTTTTCTAAAATGAAGGTGTTTACTTCTAATTTGTAATTAGAAGTATATATCTACAGATGCTGAATGCCTGTACTCTCTCAAGTCTCTTACACAATCATAAACCCCTACTTGAATCTGTGTCCATAAAATTAATTTGAATTCTATACATTTTTTGCTAAGGCAGCTCTTCAATTCTTGTCTAGAAAAAATATGTTAATTTCACTATTATTTAACTTTCTATAAACCTGTGTTAATTTGAAAACTAGATCTATGTGTAAATAAAGTTAGTTTATCAAGATTTAACTGTTCTCTCAGAATCCAGTATAGTTCTACGCATTACTTAGATACTTTATATGTTCTCATCATTTTGTATTAATGTAATATAAATTACACTAAACAAATATGAACAAGTGTATTCAAGTGCTGTTCCACCATAGTCTAAATGAACAAATGTTTCTTTATTTTAAACTATAAACATGTTGGTCTTAAAATATGATTATTTCCTCCTGGAGAAAAATTATCAAAAAGAATATATTTAGTTAAAGGATATATGATGATAGATTAATGTATCTATACGCTGCATATATGTCTATACAAGCATATAAAGTCTCACCTTACAAATTTTATACTTCTCTTATAACAGTTGTGGTTAGGATGTGAGTACCGTGTGCCACAACTCCTCTTGATTGAAATAACACTGATTTTTTGAAAATCATTATTTCTACTATTATTTATTTTTGAAATTTTTAAAAAGTAATAAGGTTTTGTGTGGGAATTTTAAAATTGCAAAAGGATATGATATTATTACAGAAAATTTTTCAGATATAAGTATGGCAATAAATGTGTCAAAAAAGAAAATCTCAAACAAGCAAAACAATATAATTCTGAGTCAAACTTTGTCCACCAGCTCCACCACATGGTATCATGAGAATTTACAGTTTATTGTCTAGGATAAGAAAATCTTAGCAAATACATAATATACTTACTTCATAATGCATTTATAGTTTCCTGGTGAAAATAAATTAATTTAAAGTGATAACACACGGCTATTTTATGAATAATGAATGTATATCCTTTAATCTTGTTATCCATTAAGAGGTAATAAGATTATAGTATTCTCAAACCCCATGGGAAAACAGAGAATGTAAAAAAATTTAGAGTTTAAACCTAAATTTTTGCAAAGCATTCTGCTTTGCAACATTAATTAATAATTTACAATGTTGGATTAGAGTTTATGGTTCATTTTTCTCTTGCTTACTTTATGCCGTAGTCTTGTATTTCCTTTCATATTATATTTCAAAAGTATAGGATGATAAAATAAATATATGGTCATTCTTCCATAAATTTAAGGTAGCATTAAAATTTAAACAAATCAGTTATACAATTTAACTTTCTATTCACTTCCAATTCTTTGGTACATTTACTAATGGTGGAGCATACAAGCATAATATTTTTTTTTTTATTAAAAAGTTTATTTTTACATCATTTTGCACATTTTTTTTTTCATCTCAATTGTAATCCCCACGGGTTTCCCATCACCATATCACCCCTGTGCCACCACCATAGTCCCGTGCATTTCCCTCCCTTCCCCCCCCCATAATATTTTTAAGTAAAGATCAGGTCATTGTGAGTAGCAGAATCTAAAGTCAACCAACTGTCATCAAAAGGAGATTTAGGAGGATTTTAAAGTTCATACACAAAGAAGAATAGTTGAATAACAAAGATAGGAGAAGAGGTGAGGGTTGGATGCTCCAGGGTACCCAGTTTCTATATAACTCAAATTTGAGTTTTAGTGCCTTCTAAATCTCTTAGGTCTAGTCTATTTATTAAAAATGCAGCTGAACTGATTTACATGAATGTATGTTCTTGATCTAATCAACTGTATTTAAGGAAGAGTTAGAGTCACATTTGCACATAGACACCAAAGAAAGCAGTTACTGGGCAAATATTTATCGTCTATAATACCTTGACAATGCAAAATTGGACAATCAATCAACAAAAGTCTAGAAGGCCATAGAACTATTTGAAGTAGGTATAACTTTCAATCTTACTTTATCTAAATTAATAAATTCAGTCACATCTAAATCTTATTAGATAGATTATTGAACATTTCCACTGAATTTAGGTGAGGTTTTATATTTTCAAATTTTAGACCACAACTAATACATTAGAAGAATCACAAATTTCTCTCAACATAAATTTTGTTTTTCTTTGGGTATGTCACAGGAGTAATCTGCTAAAGGAAAGGAGGGGTAGCTCAAAAAGCATTTGCTCATATCCCACTAATTGTTACCAAAAAAAGAAGGTTACTTAGTTTTTCATTTTCTCCATTTCCAAATGATAAAAGGATAATAATAATGATATTTACCTTACAGGATTGTTATAAAGCTAAAATATGTTAGTGTGCTTAATTAAAGCTGATGTGGGACCAATGTGGAAAAAGTGCTCAGTAGAGACAGGCTATTTTGTTATTGAAAACAATTCCCTCAGGATATAAGAGTTAAGAATGCACACGTGTTAATGTTGTAGATCTTCAAGCTTTACCACTTTCCACAGAAGTGGATCTGGTTATGGTTGGGGACAAAAACTTTTCACAGCTTCAACACACATTATTACCTTTCACCATCAGCAAGTTTTAGGTGACAGCAGGTCGCTGTGACTGTGACACTAAGTAGGGTGTGCAGGCAGGAACAGATCCACTTCTGTAGAAAGTGGTAAAGCTTGAAGATCTACAACATTAACACGTGTGCATTCTTAACTCTTATATCCTAAGGGAATTGTTTTCAATAACAAAATAGCCTGTCTCTACTGAGCACTTTTTCCACATTGGTCCCACATCAGCTTTAATTAAACACACTAACATATTTTAGCTTTATAACAATCCTGTAAGGTAAATATCATTATTATTATCCTTTTATCATTTGGAAATGGAGAAAATGAAAAACTAAGTAACCTTCTTTTAAGAGGTCATATCTTGAAACAATTTAAATCCTGACAATCTAACTGTGGAGTTTACCTAAGGATAAATTTCCCTTAAAAGGCATATTTGAAATTTATATTGAGGAATTAATTATGCTTTCTGCAAACTTACTAGGAAATAGAGTTAGTGTATAAATCCATTTGTTATACAATTCAAACTGAAGGCGCAGACTGTAAATATATCCATTATGCCTTGTTTTGTGTCAGGCTCTGTAAACATGAAGGTGAGGATTGCTCACACTTAGGAATCTCAGCCTCCTAACTGGTAGTATTAACTACAGGATCCAGCCCAGATAATTGCGCAGAAAATATACTTAATTACTGTTTGTATTGTTCGTTTGATAATCATAACAGATTGGGCATACATTATAGGTCAGTTGGGTTTTCTACATGATTTTGTTTAATCTTTCTAACAATTGAAATGGCACTTGAAGAAAATAAGATCACAAAAGATTCATTAACAAGCCCTGGGTCCAAGAAGATGGTTTTCTAATCAACTTTTTGGTTTATTGCAATTTTGAGGCTTATGTAATTTTTCATTACAACAAATGATACCTCATTTAAACTGTGTTTAGACTCCATTGCATAGACACGTAAGGCTGTAAGTCTGTGGTGCCGGCAAGCAGCAAGGCAAAGGGCAGGTTCTTCATGGTTCCGAAGACAGTTTAAGGACCATCTTGGAGCGCTCAGTGGTTTCTTTCTTCAGGCACTTAACGATCTTTCAACATCATTTGTAGTGAGGCAACCATGTGCAGGGCAGGCAAGGGGGCGCTGGAGGCGCGCCTACTGGCCCCCAATGAATCTTTACTCTCTTCGGGTTCTCTCTGGCATCATCGCGTGGTCTTGTCCTCTCTGGCCATTCTCTGCCACCCTCTGCTGCTCCCCACGGCGTTCCGTTCTCTGTGTGACATTGCCATTACAGTCATGGTCTCAGCTGTGCCCTCTCATGCACGCCCACACCACACACCAGTGCCGCCACCAAGCAGGTGTGCCCGGCGCCCAGACTCCCAAGAGACTTCTCCATTCAAGGTCGCAGGTGGTAGCCACAGAGGCCAAGAGCACAAAAACCTAACCATTTTACTTACCCTACAAGGTCACTTTCTTATTCTAATAAGGGTATCATAGTACCATGCCTGACTCCTCTGAAATGTAGTTTGTGATTTGTATTACTCAAATCAGCCCAGAAGTATTTCTTTATCTGCAAATGGTTATTCTATGGAAGATTTTTTCTAAATAGTTAATAATAATATCTGCAGAATATATAACAATTTCTTCTATGCAACCAAGCAATGAACAAGCATTAATATTCCCAGAATTTACTTGTCTGTAAATACATAATCGGTAACTCATTAAATCAGTTGAGAATTCTGTGCGTGAATATATTTCTTTGAAAAGAGTTTGAATACACTGTGCCAAGTCTTTAGTTTTCTATCGTGAACCAAAGTAATTGCTGACTCACACACAGGCTTGCAGGAGGTCCAGGCATTTAATTACCATCCATTACCCTCTTTCATTATCTCCCCTCCTGCCTGAATTAACTCAACAATTTCCAGACATTATTACTTTCGTATAATTTTTCATTTTCTCTGATGTCATCACTTTATCACCAACTTTTTGATCTGCGCGGTTTATCTAAGTTGTGTGCTTTCAAAGAAACCCTTCATTGTAGAAGCAGCATATTTTGTCCATTTTTAAATTTAACTTGTATTTGATACTTTCATTTTTGCAAATTATTGGATCTTTTTAAAACATTAGTCCTTGAAACTCATATGAAAGCATTTGCTCTCCCCATCCTGATTTGTGTATTCTAGAAATGTGATCACTGAGGCAACTTCCATTCCATTCCATTTCATTCCAACTACCCCTATCCTATCCCATATTGTCAGGTACTGTATAGCTGGCTAAAAGATTCCAGTAAGCATGTACCCCACACTTTAACATTAACCCTTGTCTGGAAAGATTGATTTCAAACTAGTTTGGGGACCATGTAACTATAGAAATATGCATTCATCTTAGGTATTCCAACCTGTGATAAAAAGTTCAACTCAATTCTCCAGGCACATTTCCTCAGCCCATCACAACCTTCATTCTATTAAGGTTGTTATCTTAACTGGGAATTGCACTTAACTAAGGTTGAAATGATCATTCCTAAACAAACACTGCTGACTTATAATACATTATGGTATTCAGCCAGTAATCACCATTTTCCTAAGATATACTTTGAAGTATTTGCCCCGATACTGAGCAGCATTGTGTTTCTCTTTAGATGATATCTTCCATATAAATTCTCTTGTAAATTAACCACCTTGTAATAGGTGGTTAATATTTTGAGACAAGGTCTTTCCATCGTGGGACATAAAAAAGCTGAAAAGAGAGAACTGAGAAATATACACATATATGTGCAAACACAAAGGCAAAGATGCAACAGAAATAGTGAAGAAAAAAAATCACTAAAAGGCATACATGTGAAAAAAGAAAATACAATAATATACTAATTATTGTAGATAGCATAAAAACATCAGGTTTGTTGGAAATCTTCCCCTGACGGTTTGATTGTTATTTAAGGAAAACATGCAGCATCGCAGGGAACACATTACACACATTTCAATTTTAAAATATTTAATTGCTAAAATATTTAAGCCTAGAGATAATCTATGAAAGGGAAACAGTGCCTTTTTATGAAAATGATTCAATGTTGAGCAGAATTTGCTAAAGTTTTCAGAAATATAAAGTCTCCACACTTTTAATTTTACTAAATTCTTGGTCGCATCAGGTACAGCCACATTCAACACAGGAGCTGGGCTTCTTCCTCTGCTTCAGAAGGCTTTATTGCTATTGGTGCTGCTTTCATATTCTCTCTGGACACAGAGGATGTCAAGAGGTAGAAAAGCCTTTCCAAAAGCTGACTTAAGCAAAAATTTCAGAGAACAAATAACCACCCACAAGACTGGTTTTATTATTGTACTTTGAAGAAGCCTCACTTTTCCTTAGAATGTCAGCATGTTACCTACATCACAGTTTACACACATTCAAGACAAACTGACAAAAATGTTGGTAATATGCAGTAAATTTTTGATCAATTCTTCTGAGTGTTCCTTGTAAATTAAATCAAAGTCAGGTTAAGACTCACTGCAAAGCAGCTGATGTGTGCGGCATCTTTTCAGCTGCCTTCCTGACCTCAATCTTCCCCCACACTAAACTGACTTTTCCTTTCATCCATTTGAGTTTCCTTAGCAAGAACTGCTGACCCATCATAACCCATTTAACACACCTATTCTGTTTAACCCACTAAATCTTATGAGGTGATTCAAAATAACTGAACAATGTCACAACTAGAAATGAGTTAATAATGCCTGATAATTACTATCTTTCTGATATACTGATTTTTTTTTTTGGTCTCTACTTTATTTCCTTATTTTGTCTGTAATGTAAAAGCAAAGTCAAACACACACTCTAGATGAAGTCTGATTTTTACATTTTGTGAACTTCATCAAAGTTAAATGTTATTAGATTTGACAATTGGAATTAATTTGGGAAGAAAATGAACATAATTAAAATTATTAAAGAATTAAGAAAAAGTATTATGTTTGATATTTCTTCATTAGCCACTACATTAATAATTTTTATATCTAATAAAGTGAGAATTCTTCATATAAAGACAAAAAGGTAGAAAATAAGATTTAATTAAATAACAATTATTAGTTCTCTGAAATATATAAAAGTCTATATTTCTGCTCTCTCTATATTATGCAATATATATAATTTACACTAGTTTTATCTGAATCCTTACATAAAGTTTTTTGAACATTTACTCAATTCATCAAATAATAAAATGTTCTCAATGACTGCATATAATGTTATATTTTAGATAAACTACAAATTGTATGTCTATTCCTTTGAGTAAAACCCGCTTATTTTCAAATAGTTGTACCATTGTGACTCCATTTTTGAATTTGGATACAGTTCATATCTCTGAGCATGAACTTGTTTTCTGAGATCTCAAATTGTAAGGCTTAAAATTAAAATTATTTAAAATCTTTTGGAACACACTGTCAATGTGCTTCTACAGTTTGTTTATATATATATATATCAAATTGTCAACCAGAGTAATCCCATACTCTCCTGGCAATAAATTAGTTATATTTACCTCTTTAATAAGTAGTAATTAATGAATATAAGCTTCATTCTGTTTATTATGTCAGTGGCATATTTTATATTGATTTTCCATTTGTATGAAATTTGTTTGTTGACCCTAGTTGATTTTTATTAATGCTTAAGTTAGGACATTTTTGTTTGTTTACAACATTTTTTATTACAGTAAATAATACTTTATGTGGCATTTGTATTGCAGATTTTCTTAGCTCTAATATTTTTAAATTTATTTATTTATGCATACAGAACTGGGGGACAGGCCAGAGGTGCAGGGACAGTGAGAGGACTCACCAGAGACTGAGTGGGAAGCAGAATAGGCTGACTGACAAAGTGCACTACCTCATGAGAGGTCTGCTGCACCATATGGGTCACCTCCAGTCAGGAATGGAACTCATGCTGAAGTAGCTTTAGCTTCTTAGTGTCATGCTTTAACCAACTGCACCACCAGGAAGAGCCCAGTTTTAATATTTTTAATCTTTTAACTTCACTATGTTAAAGGTTATTTCATGATATTTCCTTTATGTCTTACTTTCAATATGCTGATGGTTTTTAGTATTTTGCTTTATTCTATCAAAAAGATAGTGTTTAACTTCAATCTATGTTTTGGTCTATAATGTGAGATAAGGAAAATAATTGAGCTTCTCATATCATTAGGTGCTTTCTTTCAAACAATCCAGTCTCCTTTAATTGGGTATACTTTCTTTATCACATGCAACCATGCACCACATGGAAATACAGAAAGAAAAAGAGAGAATATCATATCTCTAGTCTTTCAGCTATAGAAGCTAGCACCAGAACCACCATGTTTAACTATAAATGTCATTTTATATATGATAATGTAGAGTTGCTTGCATCTTCATGCACTCCAATTACTCTAATTGTTTTTCTAAATTTATTTAATTTATATTTTATCCTCACCCTCAACATTCTCACAAATTTTATTTCCATCATCCCATGACTAAAAATCACATTGAACTTTAATTTTGAAAGGCAGCATATGTAGCGCAAGACTTTTCCCCATTCACCTCATGATATACTTCTCTGTCCTTAAAATTGACTTTTAAGTTTTATCGTTTTGAATAATTACTTACAGTTATTATATATTCTTGTTTGATTCTTCACAATATGTTTTATCCACTCAGTTGTGATCACCAGAGATTTTCCACTGTTAAAGTCCCATAGTCCTCCACCTTTGTCCATTGTGCTCTCCTCCTCCATCCTGCTTTCATCCCTCCCCCTATATTTGTCTTTCTTCCCTCCTGAATGCCTCAGTCCTATGGTAAGCTTTCAAGTGTCACTTTAAACTTTGTCATTGTCTGACCTTTAGTTTGTTTTCTCTGTATTACTCATAAAAATGAAGCCATCCAGTATTTAACTTTCTTTTCTTAACTTATTTCACTTGAGATAATCTCTCCTAGCTCCATCCATGTTGCCAAAAATGGCATGGTTTTGACTTTTTGATTGCTGAGTAGTATTCCATTGTGTATATATACCACATCTTGATCCATTCATCAGTGGCGTTTAGATATTTTACATATCTTGGCTATATGAAATAGTGCTTCTATTAACACGAGAGTGCAAATTTCCTTTTCAATTAGTGGTTTTCTGTTCCTTGGGTAGATAACTAGGAATGAAATGCTGGGTCAGGTAGTAGATCAATTTTTTCAGTTTTTTGAAGAAACTCCATACTTCTTTCCATAGGGAATGAATCAAACTATATTCCCAGCAATAGTGTAACAGATTTCCTTTTTCTATACATTCTTACCTTTTTTGGAGAAGTGTCTAGTTAGGTCTACTGGCCATTTTTTGATTGGGATTTTTTTCTTTATGTTGCTAGTGATTTGCTAATGGTTTCTTTTATCCATTTTGAGTTATTTTTTTTTATAGTGTAAGACAGTATTCTAGTTTCATTCTTTTGCATGTGGCTGTCCAGTTTTCCTAACATCATTTATTAAATAAGCTTTCCTTATCTCAATGTATATGTTTGCTTGATAGCTATCCATACAGATGTGGCTTTATTTTTTCATTCTCCATCTATTCCATTGCTTTATGTATCTATTTTGGTTCCAGTTCCATACTGTTTTAACTATATGTCTTTATAACATAGTTTGAAGTACAGAAGTGTGATGCTGACATTTTTCATTTTGTTTGTTTGTTTTTGGTCAGGCTAGCTTTAGTTATTTGGAATCTTTTGTGATTCTTCGTGAATTTCCATGTTTGTTCAATTTCTTTGAAGAATCTCACTGAATTTTTTATTTGGATTGCAATGAATCTATACATTGCTTTGGATAGGATGGCCATCTTGATCATGATGAGGTAATAACTTTCCATGTATTTGTGCTACTATTTCTTTTAATAATAGTTTGTAGTTTTCTTTGTAGAGGTCCTCACCGCCTTTGTTAAGTTTACCCTAGGTATATTTTGGTGTTGTTGTAAATGGGATTGTTTTCTTAATTTCTTCTCTACCTCAGTGTTTGCATATCAGAAGGTAACTGATATTTGTGTGTTTATTTGCCATTTTCCTGAACTGACTTAAAGTTTTAGTTTTTCAGTGAAGCTTTTAGTATCCTCTTTGTACATTATCATGTCATTGGCAAATAATGATAACTTCACTTTCTCCTCACCCCCCTATCTGGGCTCCCTCTATATATTTCTCTTGCCACATTAATCTAGTGAGGACTTCCAATACCTTTTTGAATAATAATGTGAAACATTATTATCAGATTTGAGTGGAAAATGCTTTCAGTTTTTCATCAATGAGAAGATGTTAGTTTGGGTTTTTCAAATATGACCTTTAATCGCCAGTTTTTACCACACATGAATGTTGATTTTTATTGAATGTTTTCTTGGCCTCTATTGATATGAGCATATGTATTTTATCTTACTTTTTGTTGATTTTGTGAATTTTCTCAATTTGTTTTCAAATTATGTGCCATTCTTATGTCCTCTGTATAAATCTATTTGGTTATGATTCAGTGTCATTTAACACATTGTTGGCTTTTTTCTGCTAAGATTTTGTGGAGGTATTTTGCGTCTATGTTCATTAGGAAGATTGATGTGTAAAGATGTGTAATTAAAGATGTGTAATTTTCTCTTTTGTGTTTTTTTTAACTTTTTTTTTTTTTAGAGATTTATTTATTTATTCATACAGAACTGGGGTACAGGCCAGAGATGCAGAGGGTGAGAGCATTCACCAGAGACAGAGCGGGGGAGCAGAACAGGCAGATCGATGAAGTACACTGCTGAGGGGAGCAGCGGGCGGGTCAGGAGAAGTCTGCCACACCATGTGGCTCTCCTCTGGGACAGGCGGGAATCGAACTCATGAAGAAGTGGCCTAAGCTTCCTAGTGCTGTGCTTTAACCCGCTGTGCTACCAGGGAGGGCCCTGTGTGTGTTTTTTTTTTTTTTTTTTTTTTTTTGTAAACTCTTGGCCTCACAGAAAATGTCATTAGAAGTATTTCTTCTTTCCCAATTATTTAAGAATTTCTATAGTACAGGTACTAGCTCTTCTTTGAAGTTTTGGTATCATTTATTCATGAATCATCTGATCCTAGAATTTTGTGTTTGGGAGAATTTTGATTACCATTTCAATTTCCTTTCTTGTAATTGTCTTTTCAGACTTTCAATTTCTTCCCCACATAGTTTCAGTTGATTGAAATTAGCCTATAGATGTACATAGTAAACTTAAAATCCTATGAATGCCTGAGATGTCTGCTATAGCTTCACCATGTATGTTCTGATCCTACTTATTTGAACTGTTCCCTCAATTTCTTTGTAAGCCTTGCTAGAGTTTTACTTATTTGTTTGTTATTTTAAAGAATAAGATTTTAGCTTGATTAATCTTTTGGCCTATTTTTTTTTTTGTTTTATTTTTTATTATTTCTTCCTTTTTACTGGATTTATGTTCGTGTTTAGTTTTTTCTTCTTTCTCTATTTCTCTCAGCTAGGAGATAAGAACTCATTTGAGTTCTTTCTTGTTTCTTGATATGGACCTGTATTGTACTTCCCTCTTCATATTAATTTTGGTGTATTCCATAAATTATGGGTGGTTATGTCCTCATTATTATTAATCTTGAAGGAATTTAAAAATTTCTTCTGGATTTTCTCATTTATCCAACAATCATTCAGTATTATTTGTTCAGTGTCCACATACTAGAGGTTTTTCTTGCTTTGTTTTGGTTAATTTCTAGTTTGATACCTTTGTGGTCAGAAAAGGTATCAGACCTTTGTATATATGTATCAAACCTATGTATGATTTTAATCTTTATAAATTTGTTAATAGTTGTCTTCTGACTCAACCTGTGGTCTATCTTGAAAAATGCCCCATGTGTATTTGAGAAGAATATGTATTCATATTTTGGGGCTGCAGTTTCCTAAAAATGTATTTTAAACCCATTAGCTCTAATTATTTGTATAATTCTGTTGGGTGTTTATTTCTATTCTGTGTGGTTGATATGCCATTTTAATCTTTTTTAGGTGGGAATCTAATGTCACTAATTTTCTTGGGTTACACTTATTTACAGGAATTTTCTAGCCCTTCAGTCTAAAATATTTTTGTCTTTGCAGCTCAGTTGGACTTCCTGAACAGTGAAAGCTGGTTTCTAATTTTAAACCAACTATATAGTTAGAGGGTGCCAGAGTCTGACCCTTCTTCTCCCCCACCCTCAATACCCACCCAAGGTAGAGTAGCTGTTTCCTGAAGCTAAAAATCACACTCTAAAGCTATCTGTGGTAAACCCAAAGACACTATTATCCTCAGTGGTGAAAAACTGAAAGCCTTTCCTTGAAATCTGGGACAAGCAAAGATCTCCACTCTCCTCACTTCTCTTTAACATAAAACATATATACATACATACACACACACACACAATGAATCCAAACAGGTAAAGAAGAAGTAAAACTATTACTATTTTGCAAGTGATATGATGGTATATATAGAGTACCAAAAACTCTCCACCAAAAAACTAATCAGATAATAAATCAGTTTACTAAAGTAACAGGATACAAAATCAACACACAAAAAATAAGTAGCCTTCCTTTATATAAATAACCTATCTGAAGAAGAATTCAAAAAACATTATTTGTATAATTGAAACAAAAAAAATCAAATACTTGGGACTAAATCTAAAAGAGGAGGTGAAGGAACTATACAAGGAAAATTATAAAATACTGTTAAAAGAAATAGAAGCCCACAGCCCCTGCTCCAGGATTAGAATAATTAACATTATTAAAATGGCCATCCTATGAAAATCAATTTACAGATTCAATGTTATTCCAATAAAAATCTCAATGATATTCTTCGAGGAAATGTAACAAATACTGATGATATCCATATGGAGCCACAAAGAAAAAAAAATGAAAAACTCAAATTGACAAAGTCTTCCTGACAAAAACAAAGAATTGAGGCATCACACTCCCAGACTTCAAGCTATACAACAAAGCCATAATAATTAAAACAGTGTGGTACTGGAACAAAAACAGACATATAGACCAATGGAACCAAATAGAAAACCCAGAAATAAAGCTACACATATATAGACAATTAATTTTTGACAGAAGAGCTAATAACATGCAATGGAACAAGGCCAGTTTATTCAATAAGTGGTGTTGCAAAAACTGAACAAACATAGAGTGAAACTAGACCACTACCTCACACTATTTACAAAAATCAACTCAAAATGGTTAAAATATATAAGCATAAGACCTGAAGCCCTAAAGTATATAGAAGAAAATATAGGTAGGTAAGTCAGTGTATCACAGTAACATCTTCTAAGATTCATCCCCTGAGGCAAAGAAAGTGTAGGAAAAGATAAACAATTGGGGTTACATCAAGCTAAAAAGCTTCTGTACAACAAGAAAGATCAGCCAAAACAAAGAAACACTTTACTGATTGGGAAAAAAACATTTGCACTCCAAAAACTGATAAGGAACTGATCAAAAAGATATATAAAGAACTTACAAGACACAACAAAAGAAAATAAACTATGGAAAAGCTTGTATGGAGATTCTCAGACTACTAAAAGTGGAGCTACCATATGATCCAGTAATTCCACTCTTAAGAGTCTACCCAAAAGACACAAATACATTGACTCAAAAGAATAACTGTACCCCTATCTTTATTACCTATTTGTAATAGGTAAAACTTGGAAACAACCCTAATGCCCAAAATAGATGACTGGATCAAGGAGAAGTGGTATATACACACATTAGAATACAGTTCAGAAATCAAAAAAAAAAAAAAAGGATAAATAAATGCCTTTTACAATAACATGGATGCAGCCATTAGAAATTATGCTCAGTGAAGTAAGTCAAAAGAAAAAGGAAAATATCAGATGGAATATAGGAAAATATCAGGAGGATTATAGCAGAACCAAGTAAAGCATCAGGAAAAAATAATAACAATTGGGCCCTCCCTGGTGGCGCAGC
>NW_004567111.1:55437457-55445143 GCF_000260355.1 Condylura cristata | reverse complement strand
CCTACTAATAGGTGTTTACATGATTTTATTTTTATTTTATTTTATTTTAAGAAAAAGAAAAGGTGATATATTCAAAACTCACTGTGTATCATTCATTAACAAAACTTACATAAGCATCAGCTGTGAACATTAAATATCTATTGAGCCAAAACATATTTTGAGTAAAATAGGTAAAGTAGAGATAGAAATGAATGTTCTTGTACATATGTATGCATATGTGTGTTTGGGATGTAGCTGATGTGGTGAAGAGTATAAGAAATCTTAAAATCCTCAAACAAGTAATTAAGAAATAGTAAGTTAAATCTACTATGCTAAATATGGAAATAAAGCAGATAAAAAATCGGAAGTGATTGTAACCTTCATGTAAGCATAGGATAAGGGAAGGCAGCACCTTTTATTTTCATGTAAATACAAAATTTCTGTATAAAGTATTATATAATACAGGAGCTACTTTGATTTAAAAAATTAAAACAACTAAATTAAATATGAAAGTGAATTATCAATGCATTATAAGGAGACTTTGCATTTGATTTAACCTATAGTCATTTTCTATTTCTCTTAGGGTCAGAATAACAGTTCTCTTGACTTCAGATCTGTAGATTCTACCATATTATCTGGCATCTAGAAGTCACACAATAACTATTTTAAATTGAATTAAATATGTAAATTTAAATTAAATGTGTAAATATGATTAATATGAAATGAGACAGTTTTTACATAATAAAAGATAATACAAATTGCAAAGCACTAAAGAAATGAAAAATAGAATGAATGGGTGTAATGTCAAGAGATTTCATTTTGAAATCAGACTTTATTTAAAATCCAGCTTGCAACTTACCATCTTTGTGATATCGTGAAGATTAGTAAATGGCTAACACCTTGATTTTTCTCATCATGAATGTGATTATCATAGTTCATTCATAGAGTTGTTTTGAAGAGTAATGAAAATTAAATGTATCATCACAGTTGGTGGCTCCTACAGACATAAGGGAACATTAGTTTCATTTTCAGAACATCAATACATGCTGCAGTGGTTTCAGTGAAAAAAATATGCATAGACTTAAAAGTTCTTGACGACTTAATATATCGTGAGGAGCTATATAATAAACTAAGTGACACAATACATAGCAAATACTGCCAAGCCAAAGCTAAAATCTCTACAGGGAATATATCCCAATCCACAGAACAGACACAAAAACACGTCAACTATGATGCTGCAGTTCTGTAAAACCTTGTTTTTTGATCCAAAAAGGACTACAGACATGAACTAGAGTTTAATACCAGGACAATCTGTCTTTATGCCTTCACCAAAGCCAGTTATTTTTTCAGATGCTTTGGCCAGTCAAAATCAGCCTAATCAAAGACTTAAATATGAAGTCAAGAAAAAAATCAAAAGTACCAGTATTGGAACTCAAGTGTTTTTAAAACCAAGATTTGTTTTCACAAAGTTGAGTGTCCCTGCCTCAGGAATTTAAGTGTGTGCCTTGCACATTCAGGTTGGCTCTTCAGAGCTATTTCAGGATTCAGAGAGTCTGATACATACAACATATAATTTTCTCAGAATAATTAAAAAAACAGCATTTTATATAAATTTCTCTTATCAATTACAAATTAAGCTTTGATGACAAAAAGAATTAATTTACCATTCAAGAGTGTGCAAAATATCTGGTTTAACGCCTTCATTTAATCTGGGCTAACTCTCCAAATGTTATTACCATAGTGTGCAGGCATCCCCTCTACTAAACCCCACCCCCAAACTCTGGAAAGAACATATATGATGCCAGAAATACACACAAAACAAGTGGGGAAGCAGGAACAAGTAACTGTTTTGATGGAAAAGTCAAAGAGATTCCTGATACAGTGTAAGGGTCTAGGGAAAAGTCATAAAAATCACTCTACAGTAGATGGCAACAAGAGTGCATTGTCTCCTCAGAAAACTGCAATTTATCTATGAAGGGAGAAAGTCAAAAGCATTGCAGAAATTGCTCTAATTTCCCATAATATAAATGTTATAAAACCAAGAATAGAAGAATGAAATGGCAGTTGATTCAGCAGACAAGTCAGATTAACTAGTAGTGGTCAGCATATAATTAAATCAACACACAGTTTTTATCAGTCTTGTGCTTTGGCTTTCTGACATTTACATTCCTCACACTCTTTATAAGGAGTTTCTACTTGTCTGGAATCTGAATAGTAGAAATCTTCCACTAAGCTGAAGGTGGCAATAAAGGGGGTAGTTTGATCATTTTAGTAGTCAGTAAAGGAAGGTATCAGAACAAGGTATCACATTGTTTTCCAATGTGATTGTATTAGCTTTCTTCTTTTTTTTTTTTTAACATTTATTTATGCATACAAGAACTGAGATGTAGGCCCGATGTGCAGTGGGGGTGACAGGATTCACCAGAGACAGAGTGGGGAGCAGAACAGGCAGAAATACTTGCTAGTATTTCCATCTACTGAAATATACTGCTGGGGGAAGCAGCAGGTAGGACAGGCGAGGTCTGCTGTGCCATGTGGGTCAGCAACCTGAGCCAAGGATAAACTCGTGCTACAATGACTGCAGATAGTTTCATAGTGCTGCAACTTAATCCCTTTCACCACCAGGGAGGCCCAGCTTTCTTCCTAATCAATTAATAGTCTAATAAAAGCCAGTGATTGGTCAGTAGAGGAATGGTTATGTTCATATGAGGCTAGAGGAGGGTTTGGGGGGGGGGGAATGGGCACATGATGAAAATGGAAAGAGGCAACACTTGCTTGTATTTATTATTATTATTATTATTTTTAAGATTTATTTGTGCATACAGAATGGGAGTACAGGCCAGAAGTATAGGGGCAGTGAGAGGATTCACCAGAGACAGAGCGGGGAGCAGAACAGGCAGATTTACGAAATACACTGCTGAGAGGAGAAGTGGGCAGGTCAGGAGAGGTCTGCCGTACCATGTGGATCACCTTCAGGGGCGGGGTGGGGTTCGAACTCATGCGGAAGTGGCTTTAACTTCCTAGTGTTGTGCTTTAACCCACTGTGCCACCAGGGAGGGTCTAGGCAACACTTTCGTGTTGCATTCTTGACCTATATACATTTCTTTCTTAGGACTGAAGGAGGACACATAAGTACCTATTTGAAAACTACTCTATTTTAAAAGTAAGAAATTTTTGTATCACACTCAATATCGGAACATGTGGCACTATGATCACATATATTCATGCTAAGTTAAAGGGAAAAAACCCTTTCAAAATCAATGAGAATATTTTCTATTTCTCACCTCCATATGTCTGAAAACAATCCCACTATCATCTCCACCATTTGTTTCTTCTTTGAAGAAGGTAAGAGAATAATTCAATATTCCAAGTCTATTTCTTGACAAATATGAGCCAAAAGAAGTTCATCTCTGGGAAGTACAAAGTATATACTTTTCACTAACACTATAACTATTTATTTTATAACCAAAAGAAGTTGTGATCTGATTTGAGAATGTAATAATATGGCAGTAATTTTTTCCATGTTAGGCAAAAATAAATGATTTAAACTAATTTTGATGTCCATCCTAGATAGCTGTAGGAAAATATTTGCTAGTATTTCCATCAGCAAGGTAGGGAATTTCGGTGTTACAGCTGTCCTGTATGCTCTTGTCCAAGGAATTCCCATGAAAGAGTGCATGGGACTCTTGCAGTGACTTAAACCCTCTCTCTCCCCACAAACAGAAATAAAGCAAGAAAAGCTGACCACCTTTGTTGATTTCTTCAAGAAAATATTATTTCTCTGGTTTTGGCAATTCTAATTTATTCTTCAAATTATTATTTAGTACTACTATATAGAGGCATGCTTCTAGGTGCCAGAGAGATAGCAGTGAACAAATACAGAAAAAAGTCTTGCCTACTAAAGCTTCCACTGAGGCAGGGACAGGCAATAACAAATTGAACTCCCATTGAAACTTATATTAAAATTATATGCGGATAGCAAGTGATGAAATTCAAGTTAGAATAAAGAGGAAAGTGTGTGAGAGAAGAAGCTAATATCTTACATAGATGCTCCCGTAAAAAGGTGACATTAGAGGAGAATCAGAAAGAGTGATTGTAGGGCCATGTAGGTAGCTGGAGAAAGAACTAGATGAACTGGAGCCCAGTGAGGATGTGAGTGTAAGAGTTGATGTGGTTAGTTAGAGTGGGACCCAAAGCCAGAGATCAAAGCAATAATTTTAATTTTTGATGATAATAAAAGTAAAAAAGAAGTTCTTAGTGTATCCTAAGTCAGTGCCATACTACTGTCCTCTACAGGACTCCATGTTATATTTGACAATAAAATGTCATTTCTTCAGGCTACTCTCCCACGTCAGAAGTGACATTATTACTTGAAATAATTATTTTCTTTGCTGTGAAGGAATAGTTTGGTCTTCAAATAGGGCAGGCTTTTACTAACATGGTTGTTTTGTTATGTTACCCAAGTTACACATGACTGTCCATAAGCAAACTAGACACTGAGTTCCAGAAAAACAACTTCAGTGTTAATGTCAGACCCAAGAAAGGAAACAATAGAATCCATCAGCTGATATAAAACACATCAAAACAGCTAAATGAAGAAAGCAAACCAACACATGGCTTAATTATGCATAATCAATTATCAACAATTCTTTAATTTTCATCATTGATTGTATACATTCAAATCTGTGACATAAAACGTAGAAGGAAAGAAAATGGAAAGCAAAATATGACATATCTCATGTATTAATTCTAGTTTTGTGTAGTAGCTTTCTGTTTCCCTGGTCTTTGTGTTAGAATTGCCAGTGGAGTGTCTATTTCATTCTTGCAGGAAAAGCTGTAAAGAATGAGATTTAGGGCCTTCCCTTGTGGCACAATGGGTTAAAGTGCAGAACTACAAAGCTATTTGCAGCCACTGAAGCACCGGTTTGATCCCTAGCCAAGAAGGTGGCCCACATGACACAGCAGCCTTCTCTGGTCTCGCAGACTGCTCCCCTCAGCAATGTACTTCATTAATCTGCCTGTTCTGCTCCACACTCTGTTTCTAGTGAATACTCTCACCCCACCCCACAACACTGGCCTGCACCCCAGCTCCGTATGCATAAATAAATATTTTTAAATGAATACAGACTCACAAACACTCCTTTAAATGTATAGAAATTGCCATTATGTAGTTTTACTTTAATCCATAAGAAGTTCTGGCAAGGATTGTCCACTGACTCTATTAAATTCAAAAACAATCTTAATTCTGTGGCTTTCCTAGTATCTTCTGTACAATATCACTTTATATTCCACCCACGAAAACAAGCACAAAGTGGTAGATAGAAATCTATTTTCTCCTAATGCATTTAATCAAGATCAGCAATTGAATGAGCTCACATTTGGCAGACTCAGCACTGGTGCTCCCTTCACTGGGGAACAGGGGTTCTCACTAACCCCAAGCTGAGTAATCTGGTCACTCCAACTTTTAATGAGGGAGCTCTATGCCGAATATCTGACTGTAGATTTCTCTGTTCCCTTCATTTAAAAAAAAAAAAAAGACAAAAGCAGAGTGGATACAAATAACTTAATGCTCTTATAATGTCAGACATGTTTAACATAGGAACTGAAAGGATGGCCAGGAAATATAATCAGAAGAATTTCATCTGTAAAAGGATGTGCTCCTGGGCATTTTTTTTTTTTTAATCTTAAAGAAAGCAGAGAGCACTTCTCTGAGTCACAGCTGCATTTTTCTTGAAATCACCCACATAAGTCACTAAATAAGAATCTAATTCTAAGGTACTCACATTAAAACAGTATCTTTTAGGAGCCATTTTAAAGATGATAACCGCTTATCCATGGACTTATAATGAATCTGGAGGCAGATGTCTGTTTAAAGGTAAGTGAAATTAAAATCTAAGATAACAAAGATATCCCACCTGTTCATATTTATAGCTACTTTAAGTGTTATAGTTTTAGTGAAGAAAAGACAGCTGAATTTAGATATCTGAGTATATCTAATTTGTGTTTGTGAGTGTGTGAATTTATTTAGATTGGCTTCAAAATAATTCCAAAAGTATGCCAAAATATCATTTGCTTTAAATCAATAAAGCCTTAATGAAAAGTCCGCAGCAAATTTATGTGGAAAAAAGATTCTTTATGTTAACTTGCCTTGAGCCCATCCATGATAGACAGATAGGTAGGTAGATGTCTGGCTTGACTGAGCTATTGATCAATCAACAGATAGATGATATAACAAAACTACCTAATGGTCACAATTACTTGCCAGGGAGTTCATGTGTGTCTCTCACACTACCTCCTGGTGACTGGTATTGACTGGCATTACTGACTGGTGCTTGCCATTCTCTGGCCACCTTTGAGAGTTCCTGGACCATCTCTGGTTCTCTGCACTGCCTCTTGGTGCTGTGGAGTACATCATTTTCCAGCCCAACATTTGGTGTTCTCCACCTCAGCCTACACACAGTTGATGTGGGCTGCTACTGTGTCACCTCAGTATCCCCACCTGTGAACACCTTCAGTTGCCACCGTGAGTGACCCTGGTATGCTACTGACTGAGGTGCTACCACATCATCACCCAACAGCCTTTGGTTGAGATGACTGGACACTGCAGACTCTGAGGTGAGATAGTCAGCCACTGTGGACTTAGAAGATCTTTCCTTTCCAAACTTCTGTTTGTTAAATAAACCTCATGGGTGTGCACCCTGAACCTGAGTAATCTTGAAATTGAGAACATGGGTGAGAACCCACAGGCAGTGACTTGTCCATCCCTTGGCACAGTCCAAAAGTTCTGTATTTGACATTGCCCTTTGAAATTTTATTGCTTGAAATTCTATTTTTTAGCACTGTTCTACCTTAAGAGTGGAAAATTGAAATAAGCGTAGGAAGAAGCTAAAATTAATCAATGACCTTTGCTTCAAAATAAAAATAGATTTAATGACTAGTTGTTAAATAAATGAACAAATTGATTGTAATCACTAAAACCTACTGCGACTTACTAATTTATTTGAAGAATTTTTGTTGTCCTAATTCTTACATGTAGGCTTAGTAGTAAATAACTGGAAAGGAATACCTCCCAAGCCAATCATATAATTACCTCCCAAGCCAATCATATAATTACCTAAATTTAGAGTGAGAAAAGCAATTTGTGCATTCTGACACTTATATTGGAAAATTTGAAAATGGGTTGGATATGAAATAACATAAGAAAAGCGTTAACCACTTTAATAAAATGTCTATAATCTCAGTGATGAATACTGAAGTGTTGGATTTGATTTTTGAAATGATTTGGAAAAGCAGAAAGAGCAAAAGAAATGAGTATAAATGGATAAAATTATTTTATTGTTAAATACTGGATTCTACTAGCCATTGTTTTTCTTTATTCTTCTATGATAAAGGAAGATGAAGACACAAGAATAGAAGCCAAAGATTAATATACTTTGAACAGTGGAACAAAACAACTGAAAAATCCTTGAAGTCACAGTACCTTGAAATGCCACTACAGGACACTTGATAAATAGCACAAATTTTGTAGTTTGATCCATTAAGTTGTGTTCTTTGCTGTTTACACTAAAACCAATACACCTCATTTCCATATGTATTCATGCTATTGTGAAGAGAAATCAAAGAAATATTTAGTAGGCTAATAAATTGCTATCCTAGAGTAATTGTTCGTAGTTGTAAGAGCTACCCATTACATGAATACTTGAGGCC
>NW_004567111.1:55430900-55436471 GCF_000260355.1 Condylura cristata | reverse complement strand
ATAAGTATCCTAATTTAAAATAAAAGAATTAGTAATAAATTTAATAAAAGCTTGAAAATTATACACTGCAAGTTATAAACTTTGAGAGAAAATTAAATTAGATATAAGTAAATTGAATGGTCATGAGTTAAAATATTTAATATTACTAAGATGGAAATACCCCCCATTTATCTATTCATGCAGCACTGCAGCACATCCAAATTCCTACCAATGTATCTTTTTTTTTTTTTGCAGATTTTAATTAGCTCTTAACTAAAGTTCACATTGTAACCAGTGGCAACTGGTGAATGAAGCCATAAGCTGTTACAGGTGATATCTCCTGAAGGGGGTTGCTGGCAGAGATAGAGAGCCCCCCCTCCAAAAAAAAAAAAGGCTAAAATTGGGGAGGAGAGACTGGTAAGGTATATATGGAACTGCAAAATGGGGTACAATAGAGCAGAATGGGGTGGGGAGAGAGGGTGTCAACATGATGGTGATGGACGGGCATGGGTAGTTCGGACTGGGTTTTGTGGGCACAGGCCGCATTGTGGGAGTCTTTGTTCATGGCCTCATACAAGCAGTCATTTCGGAACATTCGTTGTGAAGTAGTCATCTTGGAGCAGTTTTGGTAGGTCTTGTGAAGGAAATGGGAGACCCCTGAGACTGGGACCCAGGTGTCTCACTGACCAGCAGACTGGCAAAAGAGAAAGGAGACTTTGGAGCCAAGTGTTTTGCAAAAATGCGTGAGTGTGACCGTTTGTCTGGTCATTAAGCCACTACTGCTGCTGTCTTAAGTGTTGTCTGTCTGGCAATCCTGGGGCTTCTCATCAACTCAAGGAGCTTCTCCTGTTACATCTTATGCTGTGATTATGAGTTGGATTTTGCCCTATAGTTTGGCAGGAGCATCTTAGACACATGGCCTATTGTTTGGGAGAGGTGCTCTGTGACCTCAGTGGTGGGAAAACATCAATTTAAATGTCTTTGTACAGGACTGGAAATATTGGACATGGCTTTGGGTCATGCACATGGCTATTATTGGCCTCAGTAACTTTTTCCTGATTTGTTTAATAAATTCCTTTGTTGTTGTTCCCTAAGCCTGAATAGTCTTGCAATTGTGTGTGCAAGTAAAGAACTCAAACAGTGGCCAGTGAATTATTTGGGCAGCGCCCTAGGCTTAGTGTAGGGTCCCTTGCTTCCCTATCAATTACTACCAAGCCAAAATACACAAAATAATCTTTAAAAGAGAAGAACAAAGTTGGAGAACACAGTGTTCCTATTTGAAACATATTTTAACTCTATTGTGGTCAATGCAGAATGGACTGGCATAATAATACAAAATTTGATAGATCATAATTCAAATTCCAGAAATTCCTTTTATTAATGGTTAATTGATTTTAAATAGGATGCAGTCTAAACTTTGCACCACATCAAATATATTAACACTCATTCAATTACTTAAGAAGTATTTGTACATATTAGCCTTTGCACTCATGTTTAATTTTTCCCATCTTAGCCTCCCAGTAAAGTTTAATATCCATTGTCTCATTTTTTTTAAAGATTTATTTATTTATGCACACAGAACTGGGATACAAGTCAGAGGTGCAGGGGCAATGAGAGGATTCACCAGAGACAGAGTGAGGAGCAGAGCAGGCCAACTGACAAAATACACTGCTGAGGGGAGCAGTGGTGGGGTCAGGAGAGGTCTGCTGCATGATGTGGGTCACCTCTGGGTTGAGGTGGAGTGAGTTTAGCTTCTTAGTGCTGGAGTGGCTTTAGCTTCTTGGTGCTGTGCTTTAAGCCACTGCACCACATTATCTCATTTTTACAAACAAGGTACAGAGGCTACATTTGGTGAGGCTAGTTCATGGCAAAGCTAGAGAAGCAACGCTTCCTCCTGTAAGCCCTTCCTCCTGCTTCCAGTTCCCACAATCTCCCCTTGCTGTGTCTCCACAGAACAAGAGTGAACATGGCAGAGGGACTCAGTCCAATTTCTCCAGTTACTTTGTTCCTTACAGGTATCATATAACTATTCAATCAGGTTGAAATGGATCTTAATCATTTATATACTAAATGACACTCACTGGATTTGGAAAATATGTTTACCACTTACTTGCTCTTCATTGAAAGTGCTTAAAAAGCTTTGTATATGGGTCAATGATCTCAGTCCTTCAGAAACACAGGGAACTCACTGATGTCTTTTCTGATAGCATCATTTCAGTGTTTGGTCTCGGTAAGACCTTCCAGTGCAAACTGTGTCAGAATAACTCATTATTAGCTGGAAGACCATAGATGTTAATTAAAGCTTCTGAAGTTCACGTGTTCTTATGAGTAAAATGGAGCTGATAAAGGTGGTAGTTCCTCCTTATTAGGTGACTGTAACAATTGCATGAGAGAGAAAACCTGAATGATTATCAGAGCACATTGCCTTCTATATATTATTGCATTAATAAATTTCAGTCGGGGCCATCCTGGGTGGTGCAACAGTTAAAGCACAACACTATAAAGCTAGCCACAGACACTTCAGTCCAAGTTCAATCCCTGGCCAGGGAGGTGACCCATGTGGCACAGCAGACCTCTCCTGACCCACCTGCTGCTCCCCTCAGCAGTGTACTTTGTCAATCTGCCTGTTCTGCTCCCCAATCTGTATCTGGTGAGGCCTCTCACAACCACTGCACCTCTGGCCTGTACCCCAGTTCTGTATGCATATACAAATTAATTTTAAAATAAAATAAAAACCTTAGTCCTACATTATTATGAAAAAAGTGAAATAAATATAATCTTTAAACTATTAGTAAGGTGACTTAAACTCACCTTACTACAGAGTGGATGCAAGGTTTTTTAATTAGGAAGCTATCATTGTTTAGGCCTGAGGCACTGAGCTCCTTAACTAGAATACTGGAAATGAAAATGGAAAGTAAGGAACAGATAAGAGAAGCATTTTGAAATTCCATAAAGTTACTTGATAACACTTTAGAGATGGCCAAGAAAATGGAAGGAGTCAAAGATAACCTTAAGATTGTGTGCCAGAATAAGCAAGACATTGATAGTTCCATTTAATGGAAACTTAGCTGAGTAAATTTTTCTGCATGGATTTAGCTGCTTTGAGATTGGATCCCATCTCCAGCATTGCTGCAAGGCCTTCTGAATTGTCAAATTAAGTTCATTCTGCTTTTAAGTTTTTTCACTTAGAATTCTTAGCCATTTTACACATCACAATACCCTTTTTGCACACATTTGAAAATCATCTTTGGCTACATTGGGATTTTGATTTTATAACAAACTAAAGGAAATCAGAAATGAATGCATGTTGCTCAGGGATTGTTTTTGAATTAAAATAAATAACAAACTCAAAGAAAATCAGTTATGATAAAACCTAACTTCAAAATAATCCACCTCTTGCCATATCTAAATGAAGGCTATGAAAGTAAAATAAAATTTAAAACTGAATTAAGAAGTGTTTTCAGGGAAGTGAGATTGATGAGATTATCTCTATTTCCTCCAGGTACTCAAATTCCACCATTCTGTGAGTTCAAAAACAATCTACTTAATTTGAATGCCTTGAAATAGTTGCTTTATGGCAAGTCATAAAACCAGATGAGGAATAAGATGAAACCGCACTAACGTGACCTTAAATACTTGAGATTGCTTTGTAAGGTGGGGAACAAAGGATTTATTTCTCTCACTGAAGAATGATTAAATTAATTCTCCTCCTGTTTTCCCATTAGCAGCTTTATATCTTCTGCCATCCTCTCTCACATCTTGCTCAACCATTTGAGCTTCTCTATCACTAAACTTGTAATGTATTTCTTGCCCAGGCTTCAAAGCGATATTCGCATTCAGAGATAAAAGCCTTCATGCTTTGTCGGAGCTGGGACTACCACAGTCACCCTGCAATGATGACATGAGCACATGATAAATATCCTGACACAAAAAAGCTATTTTTTAGAGGCCACCACACCATAAGCAAGCCTTTGTTGCTCTATCTGTGCGCTAAAAGATCTGCCCTCCCATTGAAAGGCCGCTGAGTAGACGGACTACCCCGAGTTGTTGACACCATCAGAACAAAGACTATCCAAGTCTTGATCCCTTTAGCTCAGTGCAAGCCAAGTTCAGTTCGGCCATCTATCAAGGCACTGGAATGTGCAACAAGTAAATACCAACATTCTGCCAAGGGAAAAGAAAAGCTGGGTGGTTGACTCTTTGTGGCACCAAGAAAATTCTTCCACATCGAAAATGCACCAACAGTCTTCATCCGCATCTGCACGGAAAAATGGGTAGATTTTCAGCAAGTGTGTGTTTGTGTGTGTGTGTGCGTGTGCACGTGAGCGTGAGTGTGCATGTACGTGCATGTGTTTAAAGATTTTTAAAGACAAATGACACTTTTATCTTTGATCCCTACCCACAACCCCCGCCCCCCACCCCCACCCCCTAGGAGTTTATGTTGGAGCCACTTAACTGTCTGGAGTGAGGCCTGGCAGATTAACTGCCTTGTATGAGTCTAATACATTGCCCAATCATGTGACTGGGAAAGAGAGAGAGGAGGAGAATTTTGTAAAGTTATTTTGGCTTTGAAGGAATAGCCAGCTATTTCTGAAGCATCATAAAGACTACTATCCATTCTGATCTCCCCAAAAATGAAGGATCAAAAGTGATAAGTATGTCAACTTGAAAAATTTGTCTTGTTTTTCTACATATTTTATGGATTTACCCTTATTGAATTGCAAGTTCCAAATATGAACATTTATTATTGCAAAAATTCATGAAGAAGTAACTAAAAAGCATATCTCGGAGGCAGTCATCACAGGCCTTGGAGCAAAGCGCTCAATGGAATTTTAAGATAAGGCTTCATCAGGTAAAGTGAAACAATCCTCCTTTGAACCTAAACTGAAGAGCTCTGAAAGTCACTTTGGAAGATCAGCAGTTTGAGGACAGAAATTTTAAATGTTAACAAAGTTGGACTAAAATACTTAACATGATTAATTAGCCAAACTAGTATGAGGTTAAAGCTTTTTTTTTTTTTTTTTTTTTTGTTCTGAAAATACGTTTTGATTTCAAGAAGGAATTCTTTCTCACATGCCACCCTGAGTGAACTATTAGTTTCAATTTCGGTGGTTTGCTTTCTTTACATTTGCAATTTCATTCTCAACTGAGAGCAGATGGTGGAATTTGATGAAAATGGCAGGGTATCAGAGAATTTAATTTCAACTCTCACTTCTACTCAATACCAAATTACATACTAAGCTTTGTTATTAAAACTCTCTAATGTCAAAAGTTGATAGTAAATGCCATTAGTACCTACCACACAGCTTTTCTTTTCTTTGTCTTCAGAACCAAATAAGATAAATGCATGTGAAATTGGTTTGGAGAAGAAATCTGAAATGTTTTGATAAACTCTTACATGGGTTAATTTTAGAGTGTATCTCACTGATACGGAATGTAAACAATCTAATTTTTTTTTCTCTCTTCTATTTCAAATCTTCATCTTTAGCACACAAAGAAAGCACTGGATTATTAACTACATAATAAAAAAAAATCTTCCCTGGAGACAGATTATTTAATGAGTAACCTATCAGATTGGAGAATTTCTTTTTT